>NC_139581.1:25045389-25071389 GCF_946808225.1 Silurus aristotelis
CGAAACGGCCGAGTTGTGCAGTTTAAATACACAAAAGGATGTTCCAGATACCTCCCTCTACGTATGTTTACATCTTTCTTTCTGCATATTGTAAATGATACAGCTCTGGCTCACCATGGTTCTCATTAACACACACGTTTTCATTCAGCTTTTTATTGCCAGACGTGTGCTCCAGCACTTCATCGTCCCTTCATTCTCCGTGGCAGTATGTGGCCGGAGCCACTGCACCCCGAGAGGCCAGATAGTGGCGTCTTTTGTGTCTCGGCCTCTCCACGCTGCTTATTTAGCAGTGAACCCACAGTGCATTCCAGACTCGACTCTTTCCCTGCATGCTGCTTTTGTCTCTGAAACTCCCCCCCCCCCCCCCTTCATTATGCCTGTATTATTGCCTGTCTGCCTGCTTCGGCTCAATGGCTCACTGTGTTCTTTCACTCAGCATGGACTGTCCTGCTCTTATAAACTTCAATTCAACATAAACGTAGGTGGTGAGAGGCACTGGCAACGTGACACCTCATCGCAGATTTATGAGCACCACTCTGCGGCCACTGTGTGATCTGACGTGCATTTTCGCTTCAGTAAGCCACGCTGCTGCTTTTTCTCTCTTCCTTTAGCCCTCTCTAGGGATTTATTTATCTCCAGCAATGGAAAACATTAATCGTAGTTTCCTGACAGAAGCCTTGGCCTACCGTCTCCATCAGCCTCTTCGGCACTTCCCTGCCACACACTCCTGCAACACGCTCTCGAGTCTAATGTAAACTCAGCTTGAGATAATTCATGCTTTATGGTTTAATTGCTTTTTACACAGTGAGACGTGCATAATAAAATGGAGCTCTATTTTCCAGACACAATGGTGTGAGTTTGGTAACTCCTCCTACTTTTGTGTGCCAGTTTTTCTGACAGGTTATGAAGGAGGTTTCTGCAAATCATCTTCTCCTACATCCAGTGATTAATATTCTTATACATTACATATTGACACAGTTCTCCGAGTGCATTCTGGGTAATACTTTTTTACCACTGGTTGACTTGGTTGTTACTCTGAGTAGCACATAAATATTTAGATTTAATTTTTATATCGTCGTCTGTGTGACTATTAAAAATGCATTTGAAGTTGACTGGAAACAAATGAGGGTAAAATTGGTAGCTAAAACTGTAAAACTCTCCAGACACCAGACTGTATCCAGGCGTCTGCTAAATCTCAGTAAATGTAAAGCTTTAATGTCTCTATTTTCTCCCATCATGTGAGGTGTTGTGCCAGCAGGTAATTATTCTATATGACTGCTTTAAGTTCATATTATTGGGGAGGGTTCCAAAAAATAGTGTGTTCCAGATTCTGAAAAGGTCATCTCTCATCTGTGTGCTCTCGTGTACTCCCGCTGGCGAGATCGCATCTCGGTGTAGCGCAGCGCTGTGAAGTGCGCCGACTTTAAACAGTGTTACGTTCTTTTATTTGCAGGTCATTATGGAGGAATTTTTTTTATCTGTATCTTTATCTTCGTTGTTAAACCGGAGAAATTCAAAACGCTACGAATAAACTGCAAATAAACAACTCATTAAAAACACTGATATATATAATGTTTAAACTCCCAGAATGCATCAATCCCTGTGCTGTTTTTTTTTTCCTGTACTGTTGTTCCTGACACTTAACACTGCTGTGTGTAATACATTTAAGAGGAACAGGGAACACACCGTGTTCTCGTGAACATCTGAACTGTCGGGATTTTATGGTCTCCGCTCTCTGGCGCTCACGCTTTTCTTCGTTACCATGCTGCCGAGTTTCAGAGGCTTGCTGTTTACTATGTACAGGTTTAGGACCTACTTGACTGCGAACGATTTGAAGCACATTTTTCGCCTCCAGACTCTCTGTATCTGTAAGAGCCACTTGTGTTCTCACTCGCTTGCAGTCTTCAGCACATCAGCTCTGTACTTTATGGGGTTGATTTTTTTTTTTTTTCCTAATAGAACAGTAAATGCTTTGTGAGCATTTGTTTATTTTTAGTCATGGACAGTGTAATATTTAAAATGCAGCTTAAGAATCCTGAGCTCAGGTTACTGTCTATGTGGAGCCTGAGGTTCCTCCAGGATCTCTGGTTTCCTCCCACATCTCAAAACCATACCGTGCGGTGGCTTGGATGCTGTATTGTATGGTTACTTGGTTATATATGGGGTATCATGAGAAATGTTAAAGTTACTTGTTGGGAGTTGCTTTGTATCGTTTACAATGTCAAACCGTTCACGGAAACCGTAGAAACATGAACAAATTGGCCTATTGTGTATGGATCGTGCATGAGTAATCTCACAAACGTGTCTTCTCCCAGCTCCAAAGTCCATGATTACAAACGGAAAATCATTCAGAAGAGAAATGATTTCTCCATATTCTCACAGTGTCTTTAATTTCCCCTGCGTCACACACACGCTAACGCCCGATAAGCTATCCGAGGCTCACGTACGCTTCAAACCTGTTGTACACGTTCACACAGCGTTTATCTTTTGAACACAAATGATTGTAACCTTTTTATTACATCAAAAATGTATGTATTACATTTCAATTAATTTGACCTTTTTATCAGAAAATAATTTTTACTGACAAATCCAGTTTGGCTGCAGTACAGGTACAAACATCTGTTCATATCATCACATTAAACCCAGAGGAATCGACCTAAAAGCTTGAAAATGGGAGAGAACTTTAGAACTTTATGAAAAGAATGTAATCCCAGAATGCACTGTTATTTACAATAAGATGGTGTGGTAGTGGTTGAAAGCTGCTGTCTTACTGATTGGAAGCTTAGTTGTTGGACGTTGGATCCGAAGGTCATGAGTTCAAATCCCAGCTACACCAAGTTGCCATTCCTGGGCTCCTGAGCAAGGACTTTAACCCCATAACTGCTCAGTTGTATGAATGAGATAAGAGCTCTGAATAAGAGCGAATTTACATAAATGCTGTATTTAGCGCCATTTTGGAAAATATACAGCATGTTACTGCTATTGTTTTAGAAATGTAATAAAATACAACATAAGAGAAATGAACTGTAGAAAGAGAAATGTAAATGTACAGTACAGTGTAGGTTTGTCGGACCGTGACGCACTGGCCTTTTATCCCGGGTGTATTCCTGCCTCACTTTCCATGTTCCTGGTATAGGTATACTGTGAATTGGTAAGGATATTGTCTAAAGCAACATAAGATTTTTTTTTTATTAAATACAGTCGTGAATACAAAATTTGGCAGCAGAAATGTTAAAAGTGGAAACCTTCCAGCACATGATTAATCCCTCAGCATTGACTAAACTCTGGTCACCAGTTTATATCTGCAAATATGTTTATGATCAGCATTTATTTGGTTCATTATTGCAAAAACTAGAAATTGAAATGAATGTAAATGAGTGTTTTAATGTGTAAGAACATGGCAGCTAAGAAACCGTTATTGTACAGCATGACCATATACAAATGGTCCCCGTGTTACGATTGTTCGACTTATGTTTTTTGATCTTAAGATGACGATACCTTTATGACAAAACTGTAAAAATATTTAAAGGTTTGGGCGGCAGACAAACGTAGAGCATATGCTCCGCCCTCCACTCCCGATCCAGCGCTCGTCCACACATCCATTGTACATACATGTACACTGTATAGTTTATACAGTACAGTACTGTAAATTGCTCTGTTTTGATAAATGATTTACTGTATTTATTAAATTATTAACAAATTACAGTATACTACCAAATACTGATAATTCTTTAAGTCTCCTGGGAAGGCTAGGCCATGTCTCGATATTTAAAATTTATGATCGGGTCATCGGAGCGCATCTCTATAGTAAGTCGGGGTCTACTAAAGAGTTTTGGGGATAAGAGAGGATTTCATAATGTCTGCATGAGGTGTGAGGTCTTTGTGACGTTCCAACATGATGTACAGCTACAAGTGGTGGCTCAGTGAATGTGATGAAGGGAAGGTCATTGGTTCAAGTCACAGCACCACCAAGCTGCCACTGCTGGGCCCTTGAGCAAGGCCCTTAACCCTCAGCTAAATAACTGAGATTGTTGCTAATGTGAAAGCGAATCCTTTTTGGCAGTGTGTTTGCTAACAGCAGCTATGTGTGTGTTATGATGATTATTGTTGTAGTGGCTTTAATCTCAAACATTAAGATGCCACATAAACATGAAAAATACCCGTAAAGTAACAAAATGGTGTGTCGTACATTTGACGTGACACTTCTTCCATGCTGCTTGCTGTTTGACATTTTAGGTCCTCAAACAATCCTATTTTAAACACTTTATTCAAGTCAGAAAGAATAGAAATCTATTTATGATCATCTCCCCTACAGGACTGGAGACATTTCGAAAGGGCTGTGGTTGTGCTCGGTCTTATTTAACCCGGCTCCTTTATTTTTGTTTTTTAATGAGGACTCTGGGGGTCATAGACTGGTCAGAGGTGAGCAGAGTGATGTTTCAAGGCCAGGCTCTGCTTTTGTTTAAAACTCAATGACCTTCGACCTCATCACTGCCACAACAGTAACAGGAACGTGACCCTGAAAATTCCCCACAGCTGTCCATAGAGAGAAACACACTCAAACCCACACACATACATGCACGTATCCTCCAACCAATCCCTTCTCACCAAGCACAGCAACTGAATTCTGCCCAAGCATTTCTACAGTAGCACTACAGTGGCAGCAGAGGAGCTCAGGAAAAGCACGCAGGAGTTCAGGGTCTGGAGGTCAGATTGTCAAAGCTGTGCCACTGTGCCTGCACTATCCATGTGTTGTATTGACAACTATAGTGTTTGGTGTACGTGTGCACACACACACACACACACACACACACACACACACACACACACACACACACACACATGTATTCTGTTTCGGTACAGGGCTGTCTGTTCGGTGCACACTTGTACCAAATGCAAAAATGCAATCCTTTTTTACGTGCGGAACATAATTAAAATCCGAGTTCCTTCAGGAACGTATTAAGTGGTGTCCCGAAAGTTTCTTTAGTCTCCGCCTCGGACTTGAGCAGAGTGTCACTGTCACATGCGCCACTTCCTGCCATCGCCAACATTTCGACGACAGTCCATAGCTATGGATTTTTTTCACCGTTTGATGTACAGCTTCAAGAATTTCTCTTAGGAGGAGAAAATCCTGCCAATTCCACATATCGAGGGAGCGAATAAAGACATTTGTTAGTGTTCTGAAATAAGTAGAACAGTAAAAACTTCAATACACATCCATATTACCTAAATGTTCTCTAAGAAATATAAATGATTAAATTGAATTTTTCCATTTATTTCATTTTATTTCATCAATTCAATAGATTTTTCAATGTAATCAATATAATAAAAGATTAGTTGAATTAGTTTATTTAGTCTATTTTATTTGTATATATTAGATTTTTATTAAACCTAGCAAGCATATTAATAATAATCAACCTCGTTAATAAAAACAAAGGCAAACAATTTTCTGTTTTTGACTTAAAAACCGAGGTACGTAATAAATTGTAAATTTTGTGTACCGTTACACCTATTTTATATATATATATAATTTTTTTACTCCATTCAAATTATGTGAAAGTTCTCATGATGTCATTTTATGAGTATTTTACATAATCAGTGGGGGGTATGGTAGCCATTGGGACCCCCAGTCATAATGCAGAGATGTCTGTCTGTCTGTCTGTCTGTCTGAATGTCTGTCTGTCTGTCTGAATGTCTGTCTGTCTGTGTCTTTGTGTGGAAGGTAGGAAAAAGAGGGTAAGTGTTGAGTTTTGTAGGACTGCCACTAGTGTCCCACAGCAGCCAAAAAACAGATGTGTGTTTTAGTGAGAGAAAGCGGAGAAGAGGAAAGACTTAATGGTCGTGGATAGAGTGTCATAATGAAATGGTACAGTACGTCCCCACATGACTTCAGTGCCACACGGTCCAATAAAAGAATCAGCTCTGATCTAAATATAGAAGAAATGTGTCCTCGTCATTTGGAACTGCACGACTGTGCATTATCTGTAAATGGACTGTAATGGCAAAATAGGAAGGGGGGAGGGTGGTTCAAAATGTCGATCTGTGCGTGTGTGTCTCTGCTTCTACTGGTCCCTAAAAAACTGTCGGCTGAGATTTATAACACTGGTCATCGTGTGGTTCCTGGGGACTCCGAGGTGACATGGATGTCACATGTTTGGCCTGCAGGGGCTGTAAAAAGAAACTTCAAATGACTGAGTGATGGCTAGTTGATTTACCTGAGGCTCGTAATCTAAAATATTATGTGCAGCTGACTTTCCCTCATAATTTCCTTGTTCTTTCTTTACTATTACACACATTATCCTATTTTGTTGCTTCTCCATTCACACAGATCCTCTGAGAATATTGGAAAAAGTAAATGAAGTACTTTTTTCTCTGAGGTGGAATCGTATGTCACAGCCCTGCAGCCATTGACCACTATGGCAGGGTGGGAAATATTGTGAAAGTTCCAACGCTGCTGAGATGCTGAGACGAGATACGTTTGAACAGAGCTTGTTGCTGGATGAGAGTTGAGGTATTAGTTTACACAATATCCCAGGAGCAAAGATGATGCCATCATGGAAGGAATACATCCTGCGAGGGGCCAATCTCACATCTATCCACATGCCCATTTACTTATTCACACCCAGGGGCAATTTGGATTTGCCAGTCCACTTATCTGTACACAGACAGTAACCCAAGCTTGGGAAATCGGGAAAGCTGTGAGGCAGCAGCATTGCTACAAACAGTGCTCCATCCTTTGTTCTTGAATGAGTAACTCTGGAATGTCAAACATGCATTATTTATTTATTATTTTAATTGCCCTCAGATTAACTTTTACAAACTAAAGGAATAGATCTTACCAGCCATGCAAGTTTTTATAAATGACCGAAGACAAAGAAGGGTAGTCCTTTTTTCTTCTTCTTCTGGCTGCTCTTTTTAGGGGTCGCCACAGCAGATCATCCATTCCCAAATCGCTCCGTCTTGTACATCTGCCTCTTTCAAAACCACTATCTGCATGTCTTCTCCTAAAAACATCCATTAATCCTTGGCCTAACCACATTTCTCGGCCTTCGACTTTTCCTCCTGCCTGGCGGCTCCATCCTCAGCAGTCTTTGACCATTATACCCCATGTCCCTCCTCTGTATGTGACCATCTCAATCGCGCCTTTCTTGTACCTTGTCTCTAATAATCGTCCTACCAGCGTGGTCCTTCTAATGAACTCATTTCTGATCCTGTCTTTCCTCGTCACTTGCAATGAAAATCGCAGCACCTTCAACATAGCGGGTGTCGCCACAGTATTATAAACTTTCTCTTTTGCGCTTTTAGATAACCTCCAGGTAATGTGCTGATGTCACGTGACTTCACGGGCCCCGCCTCCTCGCTAAATAAAGGCCTTAGTAGGCATGCGACATCACAAACCGCCAATCTCGCCAAGGACAATTGCGTCTCGTGTTTGCATCAACAGCTAAACAAGTTGCAATTAAAGTTGCACTCTTGCTGGGGAAAGATATAGATATAGATATGCCGTCCAGCAAGTCAATCGGCAAGCAGGTCTGCTCTCAGTTTTTCCTTGGAGTTTTCTTTTTGAGAAGAAAGAAGAAACGCCTTATGGACATTCTGGGCATTTACAAGTGTGTCTGGAAGCATGTCTGGTCAAGCATCAGATTTTTTCCCAGAGCTGATCAGTCTGAGATCCAATGCCAATTGTATTTCATGTTCAGCCAGTCAGTGTCCCAACACTTTCTCACACTACTTCTGTATGTGTAATCCCTACTTCTCGTATCCGGTGGCATGTGCCAGCATTGAGATTCGGTTTCACTCTCAGTTGCGTTTCCCAGCGTCTTAGTGACCGTCTCTGTTCTCAGAGCTTTGATACCCATGGAAGCATATGTGTACGAAGGGTCTTCGCCAGCGAGTCGTTCCGTGCAGTATTGCGATGCCTGATTGTCTGGAAGAGCCAGCGTGATTTGAATTGCTGATGGCACACGCCAAGAGCTACCGGACCCGAGTGGAGCTGATGTGGGAGGACGATGCCAGAGTGCAGATGGGGCTGGTGAGCAGACAAGCTGCTTCTTCACTGGAAGCTTCTTGACAGCCAGAGAGTAGAATAGGAGATTACATATTGAAGATTACCGCTCTTAAGTTTCACAGCTAACAGATGCTCGGCTGTTCCTTGCCAACGCAGGATGTGACTCTATAATAATAATAACGGCGGAGATGATCCGTGTCGGTTTTTATCTGCTTTTTAAGTGCATACGTTCTAATACATACTGCTGCTTATACATTTTAATCCAAACATGATTTTAAAAAATCTGATTTGTTCTGTATATGTGTGGAAATTCACTTTGCCCATTGTCTTAGCTTCCTATGTTGTCTTTGTATTATGTAAATTAGGAGTCAGAGGCTCGGAACCTCCTGCTGCAGTGACCTCTGACCTTGTGTCCCTGAAAGCCAGGGGGCAAGTGGGATTTGTCCGAGACAATGCTGTGCATAATTTTAAAGCCCTGCTTTTCAGGATTGCACAATCCCCTTTTTTATAACCTGCCATCTTTTTGAAAATGAATTCATGCCCTCGCTGGGCCAGAGAGCATAAGTTGGGGATTAAATTCTATTTCAGGGAATGGCTTCTTGTATCACAACACACCAAACCACGCCTTCATGTGTCTGCCTGTGGATCTGTCTCATGCTTGTCCTTTAGTTTTTTTGTTTTTTTGTTCAACAAATGTGCATAACTATTTTTCCCCCTTCTTTTTCCTTCTAATCCTGCTAATGCTTTACCATCTGCTCTTCCCGCTAAAGTTAATTCGTTGCTCAATTATTCTATGAGATCTCACAATGCGCATGATGAGCTGATCTGCAGGGTTTGTAAAAGGAACGTGTGTGTTCGTGGAATTCGGGGCCATCGATCCAAAAGCAATTTAACCTCCATATCACGGTGGATGAGGCTGTATAATGGTCTGGTGAACGAATATTTTTGGTGTTTAATGTGCCATGTTATTACTGTCTCTTATTTCAAAGGCTAGTCATGTGTGATTTGGAAAAACAGACGAGCGAGAGAGAGAGAAAGAGAGAGAGAGAGACGCTTCTTTTGTTTTGAGCCTGGGAAAAAAGGCGTCTACAGAGAAACATGATTCACCCTTTTTTAAATACAGCTCCAGATATGCAGAATACATGTGTAACAATGATGAAACTGTAATGAATGGACATTCGGTGCCACCCAGATGAGGATGTGTTTCCTTTTGAGTCTGGTTGTTCTCAAGGTTTCTTCCTCATGCCGTCTCTGGGAGGTTAACCCTGCTACAGATTGCCACTGGCTCACTCATTAGGGACAGACTTACACTTATAAGGAACAAACATAAACATTCTTTTAGGGGTGTAACGGTACATAAAATTCACGGTTCGGTACGTTTCTCGGTTTGGTTTAATTTCGGTGCAGTTTGGGGGAAGTAATGCAAAACATAAAATTGCTCGTCGTTCATTTATTAACGCAACATCAACATTTTTTTTTAACAATTTAAAATAAAATGCCTTTTTAGTTAATGTATAAAATATTTTATGATATTGTTTTAAAAAAAAAATATATAAAAATATAGAATAATTCAAATGATTAAGTAATAAATATAATAATTTTTTATTAGAGTTTACATTTGTTAGACCCCACTAGAGTAATACAGATGTGTTTACAAGTGTGTGTGTGTGTGTGTGTGTGTGTGTGTGTGTGTGTGTGTGTGTGTGTTTTATATTTAATATTTCTTTTTTTAAAGATATATTCTACTTAACTGTTCAACTTATTTTATCTTCTCATACTTTAACAAATGTATTTATTCTTCATTCTTCCTTCTTTCCATCCTTCATTCATTTGCTCCCTCGATATGCAGAAATTGTCAGGATTTTCTCCTTTTAAGAGAAATACTTGAAGCTGGACATAAAACTCAAAAGTCAAGTCAAGTTTATTTCTATAGCGCTTTTCACAACAGACATTGTCTCAAAGCAGCTTTACAGAAATCAACAGTCAAGGTGAATGTTGTGTATTTATCCCTGATGAGCAAGACCGTGGCAAGGAAAAACTCCCTTAGATGTAATGAAGAAACCTTGAGAGGAACCAGACTCAAAAGGGGGAAACTCATCCTCATTTGGGTAAATGAAAAGAATTCATATCTCTAGAAGGTGGTAAAAACTGACGTGGCGGTAATTACGAGCATGCGCTCTTAATGACTTTTACAACACTACAAAACGTATTTCGTCGCACTACAAATCTTATTTACGGCCACAGCGACACTGCGCTAACTCTAGTATTTTTTTTTATGTCCTTGGCATTGTTGTGTATGTTTTTAAATTAATAATAATAAAAAAAAAGTAATAAAAAATGTATAAAATAGTGACACTGTGCTCAAAGTGCGAGGCAGAGACGAAACAAACTTGCGGTCTGCAAACCTAATACATTCATGAGGGAACTCGGATTTTATTTATGTTTCGCACGTAAAACGGATTGCATTCGAACCAAAAGCCCTGTACCGAAACGTTTTGGTACAAATACGTGTACCATTACACCCCTACATTCTTTTATTACCGATTTAGATTCAAGATTCAAAGCCTGCTTTATTAGTTTGACAAATCTGAACATTCGTATTGCCAAAGCATAAAACATGGTCAAATAACAAACGGAAATAAGCGTAAGGAACTCTGAGATAACAATAGAATAAAAACTATACAGAGTTTACAAAAAAAGTGGGGGGGGGGGATAGTAAGAATAAGTAGTTTTACTAAAAAAAATAAATAATAATTAATACATTTATTTCTGTCTATTATTAAAAGCGCTAAAAAAAATCATTTGTGCACGTTACCCCGAAGCCTCTGCCACAGATGCCATTTAAACATTGAGTGATTTCAGTCGCATGAAATCACTCGATGTTTAAATGGCATCTGTGTTAACTTGATTTTGTGCTGGAAACAGCTCCATGACTTGTCCCAGAGCTACATGCAGAGATCTTTCATGGGAGGAAAAAAAGACTATTGCCGTTTCCTGTGCAATATGACTTGTCATAAAAAAAAAAAGTCTAGAAAGAAATTGATAGTCCGATATTACAGATAACCAAATGTCTAAGACTGATGACTTGGCATAATTCTTGATACACCATGCTTTAACTATATGACAGAGATGGCTGTGATCTTCGTTCTGTACATGCAGTAGGGGTTGTGCTGTGGTTGGGCTTCTCTTTCACCTCTCTGTCTGCCTCATAACTGGTAAAATTCACATCTGACTGAAACAGCAGTAGGCCTTTTTTTTCTTCTTCAATCCTAAAAAGCAGTGCTCTGTTCTTCAAAATGTGGAACGCATTACCGAGTTTATAAAGCCCAGTAACATACCAATCTGTTCAAGTGCACAACGGCAGTAAACTGCGGCCGAACACGAGCACTTGAGTTCATTCAGGGTTTTTTTATATTTTCTCTCTCTTTTGCAGTTTAACAATTAGCAGTTAAGGAAACGCGACTGGAACCGAGCCAGGAGCTTAATTATGATGCAGAGGAATTCAGGCAAAAGGGGACCACAGTTACAGCTGGAGTTCGAGGTCTGAGCGACCAAGACGCTCCTTCATGCCTTGTGTGTTGGCAGGTTAATTGTGTAAAGCTGAAATATTTTGTGGTGGGGTTAAAAATAGCGATGCTAATGGTTTGTGTGAAGAGAGAATGTTCGGCGCAGTGTAACATGGTTTTTGTGAGACCTGAATGTGGCTGTGGCATTGAGCCAGGATTGCTCCATATTTGCTGAAAGGACCCATGCAGAGTCGAGGCAGGAACAACGGGAAGTGAACTCGTTGTTCGAAAGACTGGGGAAACGTCATCCTCTCGAATCCACAGCAGCAAACACTTAATGACCATGCGGTCTTTATCTGCGTCCACTAACACAGCTAACAACTGATGTGCATCTCTTGTGTAAAGCCAGTTGCTGGAGTTATTTCGAGCAAATTGTGGTCGACTTATTGATTTCGTTTGTGTATACGCACAGGCTTCCATTTAGGAGGTGCAGAAAGCTGAGGTTGGGGAAGAGAAGGGAAGAGAAAAAAAGGGGGGGTTTTGAGTAAAAGAAAGCTGCCAAGCTTGTAAAAAAAAAAAAAAAGAAAAAAAAAGCAGAAGGCACCATGGAGGCTTTGGCAAAGCTGTTACGCCTTACACACTACAAGCTGCCAGGGATTGACAACTTCATTCCTCACCAATCAGCTTTGCTCTAGCTTTATTCAGACACATTTTGTAGGTAATGGTCATGTTGCAGGGTTTTCCCAGAATGCAGCTGTGTCGTAAACACTGATCTGCATCCAACACTTTTTAAAGTGCTGGAGCACAGCACAGGAGTTTGTGATTTATTTTATTTTATTTTGTTACACCAATTGAATCTTAACTTGCCTTTTATAAAAGATATGGTTATAATTGGGCTGCAGTGAATAGCGTCTTCGACTGGTATCTTGAATTGAAGGTTTTACATCTGAACCTCAATATCTGGAAACAAACAAGTAGATGTAAAGGAGATGAAAATTCAGGAATTAAAAGTGATATAGATCTAATAATTAGTTAACATAAAAGTTCACATTTAAATATAATATATGGACAAAAGTATTGGGATGTCTGAATTTTCTAGCTATGTGTTTTTAATGGCACTCATTTTATTTTACCATTTTATAAATAAATAAATAAATAAATACAAAAGAGGCAAAATGTAAAAATCCAACACACATTTATCTACGACGTCCTTTCTTAGATAAAAAAAAAAACTCCACCGGAAAAACATTTTTAATTAATTTTTTTTACTGATGCGCCAAATCTCAAACCAGCACCAAAATCCCCATAATGCACACATCCGGCAATTAAAACCATCCGTGTAGAAACATTGCAAAAGTTCCTTTTAGTGTCCTGATGATTTACGTAATTGAAAACACCATAATTACTTTAAAACATTTACAAGAATATTTTGTCTTCATGCTCAATGTTGAGTCTGGTTTCACTGATAATAAGCATTACTTTTGCATAAAGCATTCATATTTGTCCATGCACATGTTGATTTAAAGTATCAAAAACCTGAAACTCATTTAAGATACATTGAGAACAGATGAAAAATGTGCGATTCAGTTGCGATTAATCACAAGTTAACTTATGATGACCATGCAATTAATTACGATTAAATGTTTTAATCGATTGACAGCCCATATATATATATATATATATATATTTCTCTGTGTCTCTCTCTCCATTTCTGTGTCTCAATCTCTTTATTTATTTCTCTCTCTCTCTCTCTCTCTCTCTCTCTCTCTCTCTCTCTCTCTCTCTCTCTCTCTCTCTCTCTCTCTCTCTCTCTCTCTCTCTCTCTCTCTCTCTCTCTCTCTCTCTCTCTCTCTCTCTCTGAGTCCAGGTGAGAATGATTAACTGTACCGTGTCACTCTGAACACTTGCCAGGACTCAGCTCACTGTAAATAATTTGCAGTGAGCACGAGCTGAATTCACTCCAGCACTTTTCTTTTCCTACTCCAGTCATCCGTTTTTCCTAGACTTTAGTTGTCATTGTCAGTCCTATCAGGATCTCGGTCACTTTTTTTTTTCTTCGAGTGTATTTTTTACTGGCTCACTTCTCATCTGTCTGTGCCAAATCCGAGGCTGGCTGAAACTCAACACAATCAAAGCCTCACATGTGCGTCCTCCACCTGCAAATTCCCCGCTCTATTAACATAGCTGAAGTTTAGGTGCCAGTCAGCAGCATCCTGAATGAAAGCTCCTGTGAAAGGCGTGTAGACAGCGAAAGTGTGCGATTGTGCAACAAAGAGATGAGAGCAGGCCGAGCTGATGTAAAGCGTGAGGAGGCTCTGGCCATCGTCTAACCTCTAATGTTCCAGACTTGACTCTGGAGAGAAACTCGGCTCCAGTCCTTCCTTGCCTGTTTTCATAATCACGCATAGTCATCCTGCACTTTCAGGCATTTAGCTATGGCCTGTTTGTAAGTTTGCTTAGTATGCAAAGTTTTCCACCAAATCTGTGATCTGAAACACCAGAAATCGGAGCACCACTTGGAAAAAAAGATGGAGAAGCTTGTCATTTTGGTTTGGTGTACAAAGGAACAAAAATCCTTCAAAATCGCGTTTTTTCATTCAATAATAATTCTCGCGCATCCGCCGGAGCGCTCTCCATTTTTTCTAATCTCTCTGATCTGTCTGTCCTCTTGGAAACACACACACACACACACACACACACACAGCATACGTACACTTCTGTTTCGCAAAGACGACTTTCTTGGGAGTATCTGAAGAGAAAAAGAACGCACTTTTATCGCATATAAATAATAAACGGCCCGATCCGTCCGTCAGCTTCTTTTCAAGCGTCCCTTCATCCTTCAGCTCTTTCAGCTCTCCGCATGTACGCCACTGAATTATTTATCACGTTTTGTTCTTTCACGCATACAGAAAAGTAGTGCAGAGTGAGTTCAGGGTTTTTTTGTTTTGTTTCTCTTTCCTTTTATTTTATTGTACTTTTTTTTTTTTTACTTTTCCCCCCCTTGCTGTGTGGATTTTCAGCTTGTTTATCGGCTTTGTGAAGCAGGATGGCAGCCAGGCGAAGGTTTCCACCTCACGTTACCTCAGATGTCTGATTGTAAAGCTGAAGTGGCTCTGTAGCTGTCTGATTCCTGCCTTTTCATGAACCACCACCACCACCATATATATATATATATATATATATATATATATATATATATATATATATATATATATATATATATATATATATATATATATGGGTCCTACATCCCGGGTCCTACAACCTGATACAGAGTGCACTAATTAAGTCAAGTCCAGTTTATTTATATAGCGCTTTTCACAACAGACATTGTCTCAAAGCAGCTTTACAGAATTTAACAGTTAAGTTGAATGGTGTGTATTTATCCCTGATTAGCAGCCATGGCGACAGTCTTTTACAGTCATTTGTGGTTATAGAACTAGGAGCTACTAAACAACTCATAAAATAGCTCAATTAGTTAGTTTCATCAACTACAGGTGTGATTCTTACCGATCATTTGTCCAGCTCCGGCCTTCAGTCGCGTACCCTTTAATCTATATACTGTATATTTTATACATTGATATTGTAAAATGCTCTGTTTTGCTAAATATTATGCATTGCCATTTGTTATATTATTAACAAATTACCATATACTACCCCATACTGATCACCATTCTTTAAGACTTTTGTGTAGGCTAGGCCATGTCTCGACTTATGATATTTCCAAGTTAAAATGGGGTCATGGGAACGCATATCTAATGTAAGTCAGACAGCACCTGTATAGACACAGATGTGAGTTAAGATAGTTAAATCTACCATTATTTTGTTCTTACATTTGTTGTATAAATGTTTTACATTTTGCGCAGCAGGCAAACGTGTGTATGCTTTGCCCTCCATTCGGGAACTGCCTCTCGTCCATGTTCTCCCTGCCACACACATATATACTATCATTTTTACAGTACCGTACTCTAAATTGTTTTGCTAAAATTTTAAATCATTAAAATAAAAAATTAAAATAAATATATATATATATATATATATATATATAATATATATAATATTTAATTTATTAATAAATAAATATATAAAAATAATTGAAAGATTGAATTAAATAGTTGATTTATTATTTATTCATTTATTAGACCCTATTTATTTATTAGACCCTATTATGTAAGTGTGTGTTACATTTAATAATAACTTTTTTTTTTATATGTTGTACTTAATTGTTCTACTTATTTTTATTATTATTTTTTTTTTTATAGATAGATACAGCAAATTGCCATTGCACAATACAGGTACACAGCAACGAAATGCAGTTTATCATCAACCAGTTGTGCAAATATTAGCAATTGACAAGATGAATCTGTAAGTATATGTACAGCAAGTTAAAAAAAATATAAAAATACAAAAATTATATATATATATATATATATATATATATATATATATATATATATATATATATATATATATATATATATATATATAAAAATTGCCACCCCTGAAATATTTCCAGAAAATCAAGTATTTCTCACAGAAAATTATTGCGTTAACACGTTTTGCTATACACATTTATTCCCTTTGTGTGTATTGGAACAAAACAAAAAATGGGAGGGGAAAAAAAGCTAATTTGACATGATGTCACACAAAACTCCAAAAATGGGCTGGACAAAATTATTGGCACCCTTAACTTAATAATTGGTTGCACACCCTTTGGAAAAAATAACTGAATTCAGTCGCTTCCTATAACCATCACTAAGTTTCTTACACCTCTCACCCAGAATTTTGGACCACTCTTTCTTTGCAGACTGCTCCAGATCTCATATTGGAAGGGTGCCTTTTCCCAACAGCAATTTTAAGATCTCTCCACAGGTGTACAATGGGATTTAGATCTGGACTTATTGCTGGCCACTTCAGAACTCTCCAGCACTTTGTTGCCATCCAATTCTGGGTGCTTTTTGAAGTATGTTTGGGGTCATTGTCCTGCTGGAAGACCCAAGAACTCGGACGCAAAAACAGCTTTCTGACACTGGGCGCTACACTGCGCCCCAAAATCCTTTGGTAATCCTCAGATTTCATGATGCCTTGCACACACTTAAGGCACCCAGTGCCAGAGGCAGCAAAACAACCCCAAAACATGCACTATATTTGACTTTAGGTACTGTGTTCTTTTCTTTGTAGGCCTCATTCTGTTTTCGGTAAACAGTAGAATGATGTGCTTTACCAAAAAGCTCTATCTTGGTCTCATCTGTCCACAAGATGTTTTCCCAGAAGGATTTTGGCTTACTCAACTACATTTTGGCAAACTGTAGTCTTGCTTTTTTATGCCTCGGGGTCAGCAGTGGGGTCCTCCTGGGTCTCCTGCCATAGCATTTCATTTCATTTAAATGTCGACGGATAGTTCGCGCTGACACTGATGCTTCCTGAGCCTGCAGGACAGCTTGAACTTGTTTGTGGCTGCTTATCCACCATCCGGACTATCCTGCGTTGCAACCTTTCATCAATTTTTCTCTTCCGTTCACGCCCAGGGAGATTAGCTACAGTGCCATGGGTTGCAAACTTCTTGATAATGTTGCGCACTGTGGACAAGGGCAGATCTATATCTTTGGAGTTGGACTTGTAACCTTGAGATTGTTGATGTTTTTCCACAATTTTGGTTCTCAAGTCCTTACACAGTCCTCTTCTGCTCTTTCTGTTGTCCATGCTTAGTGTGGCACACACAATGCAAAGACTAAGTGAACTTCTCTCTTTTTTTATCTGCTTTCAGGTGTGCTTTTTTATATTGCCCACACCTGTAACTTGCCCCATGTGAGTTTAAAGGAGCATCACATGCTTGAAAAAATCTTATTTATCCACAATTTTGAAAGGGTGCCAATAATGTTGTCCAGCCCATTTTTAGATTTTTGTGTGACATTGTCAAATTAGATTTTTTCCCCTCCCTTTTTTTGTTTAGTTCCAATACACACAAATGGAATAAACATGTGTATAGCAAAACATGTGTTAATGCAATATTTTGTTGTGAGAAATACTTGATTTTCTGGAAAAATCTCAGGGGTGCCAACAATTTTGGCCATGACTGTATATAAATTAGCAAATTAATAAAAAGGCTATAGTAGTGAAAAATGTGCAAAAGATCATAAGCAAGTACACATGATCACCCTTTTGCAGGACTTTACGTTCACACACAGTGGAGCCTCCGTACCATACAGTGATTTGGTTGGTCAGGATGCTCTTAATGATGCAGTGGTAAAAACTTCCTAACCAGAGCTTAACTGTTCTGGTGTCAAAGATCCTCAGAGATTTAAACTTGTAAGAACCTTAAGCTGGAAACCCTTCTACCATAGTTTTATTAATGTAGACTGGAAAGTGTCTCCTGCTGTTAGATTTCCATAAGTCCACAATTAGCCCTTTCGTCTTCATGGCGTTGAGGGTCAGGTTGTTGGTGGCAGGTTCATGGCGTTGAGGGCCGGTTGTCGCTGTCAGGCTTCGAAATCGTCGTCATTGCTGAAGATGCTTGAGTTATGCAGAGAGCACAGATATAGGTAAACAAGGGTACTGGGCTCAGAACACAGCCCTGTGGGATGCCGATGTTTAGAATGAGGGTTGAGGATACCTGTTTGCCCAAACTAACAGACTGAGGTAAGAAAGTCTAGAATCCATGTGCATGTGGAGGTGCAGATACCCGGGTCACTGAGCTCACTGGTCATTACAGTGGGGAGGACTGTATTGAATGCAGAATTAAAGTCAACAAACAGCATACTGATGTAGGTGTTGTTTTTAGTCAGGTGGGTAAGGGCTGAATGAAGAGCCGTGGAAACTGTATCCTCTGTCGACCTGTTTGTGTGATAGGCAAACTGGTGTGGGTCCAGTGTAGGTGGTAGACCGACAGTGAGGTGAATCCTGCCAGTGACAGGTTGAAAATCTTAGTGAAGACCAGCTGCAGTGCTCTTTAGTGCCGGTCACGCTGCCCTGCGTGCGTCCACTCTTATTATTATTATATTATTATTATTATACTTATTATTCTTTTTTACTATGACAATGCGCTTAAGTTTAATAACCATTTAAAAGATGTACTTAAAGTATGAGGCGGAGACTAAACAAACTTGTGGTCCGCCACTTAATACGTTTCTGAGGAAACTCAGATTTTAAATATGTTCCGCACGTTCAAATCTGTACCAAACCGATACTGTTCGGTACGAATATGTGTACCGTAATACCCCTAATGTATATACATACACATACACCAAACACTATAGTTGTCAATACAACACATGGATAGTGCAGGCACTGACTCAGTGGCACAACTTTGACAATCTGGGCTCCAGACCATAAAGAGGTTCATGAGCTCTTCTGTTGCCACTGTAGAAATGCTTGTGTCAGAATTCAGACTGGGAGAATTGGGAGAATTCACACTGGAGATCTATGAGTGTTTGTAAAAGGATTGCATTCCCATACGAATCAGGCACGTTACACCCGTTTTCACGTTTAAAAAAAAAATCATTCAGGTGAATTGTTCTTGTGGAAGGAGTCTCCAATCTCTGATTTTCTTTGTGACAAATTTAGTGTTATTAGCTCGGAGAGAGCATAAAATTGTTGAGGGTACAAAAAGCTGTTTATAGCTACTAAAAGGTAAGTGATAGAATCTGGCTTGATTTGCAGATTGGATGTAACTACAAATAGATTATTAATGTGTATAATGTGTTTTGTAAATTGCTGTAGTATAAGAGGAAGAGAACATTTGGGAATGTTGTATTAGGGGCAATTGTTTATGCAATATTGCAGAGTGGGAGGGTGGTTATGCTGAATCCTCACATACTTGCAGCGATTTGTAAGAGATAAGGAAGTTACATTTTGGACACAGTATGACGTTTCTTTGCTCTTGAGGCCTTAGCATGAGGCCTAGCTGGGCCACAATGTTTTATATCTGTGAAAGCTTGCTTTCAATCTAAAATCGGCAAGTTTCCTTAAAAGCAAAAGTTATGGTCCTGAAAATTATTATTTCCCATGAACGCTGATGATGAAACTTAGGACATGGAGAACCCTGAGGAGAGGACACAGTGAAACGTCTCACTGTGGTTATAATACATATTGGTTAACTGCTTAAATTATATACTTTTTTTAGTATATATAATTTATAGTTAGTGTAATAAATAACTTTTCTTTCGGCTTCTCCCATTAGGGGTCGCCACAGCGGATCATTCGCATGTTTGATTTGGCACATGTTTTTACGCTGGATGCCCTTCCTAACGCAACCCTCCCCATTTATCCGGGGCTTGGGACCGGCACTAAGAGTGGCTAAGGTTGGTTCCCTGACCGGGGATCGAACCCGGGCCGCAGCGGTGAGAGCGCGGCATCCTAACCACTAGACCACCAGGGGATCTTAGTTAGTGTAATAAATATAATCATGAATTCAGGGTTTGTATAACTGTCGCAAATTTGCTTCATGTCTCACTTTGCTGTTATGCATAGGTTTTCTAGAACACACTTATTTTCATGTCTACCTCTTTTTTTTTCCCTTTATTTCTCTGTGGGTACAGATGAAGCTGTGGAACAAGTACAAGGTGACCAGTATCCCCTCACTAGTGTTTGTGGATGCAACAACAGGGAAGGTGGTCTGTCGCAACGGTTTACTTGTGGTGAAAGATGACCCTAAAGGTGAGACACACACACACACACACACACACACATATACATATGCATGACATTATTTATTTCACTGCTATAGTATTAAAGTATTACTAAAGAGAAATAAACAAAATGGGTCCCTTACGAGGGAAATATCAAGGTCCGTGACGTCGGAGTGACGTGGGGCCGCCTTCCCGTGGGCTCACCACCTGCAGGAGGGACCGTAAGGGACGGTGCTGTGAGGATTGGGCAGCAGTCGAAGGCGGGGGCCTGCTTAGACTGCTGCCCCCGCGACCCGAATTACGGATAAGCGGAAGAAAATGAATGAATGAATAAAGAGAAATGTTTGTGGACACCTAGCCATAGTATTTGTGCTTTTTGAGCATCCCATTCCATATTTTGTCACCATTTGGGATTATAATATAATATATAATTATAACTATTAATTATAATAGTTTCCACTCTTCAGGGAAGATGTTACGCTAGATTTTGGAGTGTGCTTGTGAAGATTTGTGTTCATTCTTTATAATTTATGCAGGACTGTATAAATGTCTTTTTTTCTTCTTCATCCTGTCACCACCCTACTCAAATGCACAAACCCGATACACAGACACACACGTGCACGCTTAGGAATCGAGAAACCATAGCTATGATGGATTCCTCATTAAAACAAAAAATAACTTTATCTCCTCTGCATATTAAACCTCAAAGCCTTGTGCTCAGACTGATGTAGACGTCTAGAAGTGACTCTCCTCTTGTCTTGCCCTATCAATAATTTTGACACCCTGCACTTAAATGGCACCCAGACCCCCTTCGTGCACAGCACAGAGAGCGCCTCGTTTGTCATATGGCACATGAAGAAGCACAGTGGCATGTGTGAAATTCCCTCAGCAAAAGGAAACTGCTTTCCCATGAGCACAATGACAGATTCCTGCCCGGCCTAATGAACCCCAACTCTGGCAGTAGCCATGCCGAATTATCCGTTCTGCTCATTAGTGCTCTTCCATTCAGAGGAGCAGAGATGAGGAGCTTTCTCAAAAGCTCCCGCTTTTTCTAGGTGTGTGTGTGTGTGTGTGTGTGTGAGCAGTAGCTGGGTGGTGGTAGGGGAAAAAAAGAGAAAGTCTGGTGCATATTTGTCTGAGTGCACATAATGTAAGTGTTGGCTTGTCTGGAACTCAGTCCAAATTAATTATAGGGTTTTGTGTGTGTGTGTGTGTGTGTGTGTGTGTGTGTGTGTGTTTTTGTGTGTGTGTGTTTTTGTGTGTGTGTGTTTTTGTGTGTGTGTGTTTTTGTGTGTTTTCTCATGCTCTAACTGGTCTAAAGGTCACCTGTTGATGGCATGTACAAATACACAGATCACCCATCAGTTTGGAACCACTGACAGGTGCAGTGAAGAACACTGACTATCTGGTTACACTGGTAAAAGGGTGGGATGTTTCAGGCACAGTCAGATCTCAAAGTTGATGTGTTGGAAGCAGAAAAAATGGGCATGCGTGAGGATTTAAGCTTTGACAGTTGTGATGGCTAGATTCAATGAGAGCATTTCTGAAAGCTTCTTGCAAGTTTTATAGGGTCAAGTCAAGAAGCATTTATTATAAACAGTATAATATAATTATAATATAATATGGGTGGTGGAGTGGATTGAGATGAGTGATGAGTGTGTGTTGAGTTCAGGTTGTGCAGTTTAGTAACACACAGTTGTGTGTGTGTGTGTGTGTGTGTGTGTGTTTTTGTACAGTTTAGTTCTGTTTGTTGAGGAGCCTGATGGCTTGAGAGGAAAAATCTGTTGCATAGTCTTGATGTGAGGCCCGAATGCTTCAGAACCTCTTTTCTGATGGTAGGAGAGTGGAGAATGTGTGTGGGGTCGTCCACAATGCTGTTGGATTTGCGGCTGCATCGTGTGGTTCAGAGACTCCAATGATCATCTCAGTTGTCCTCGCAATCCTCTGTAGGGTTTTGCAATCCGAGACGGTGCAGTTCCCAAACCAGGCAGGACGCTCTCGATGGTCTCTCTGTATGCCTGGGGTGTCCCGGGTATGCAGTGTTTACTGCCAGGAATAGTCCAAGAAAAGACAAGCGGTAAACCTGAAATAGGGTAATAGGAGGCCAAGTCTCTCTGATGAATATGGGAAGCGTAGGGTAACCCGTCTGGACCAATTCCACAAGAACAAGTGTAGCACAAATCTTTAATGAACACAGTGTTCCACACAGTGCATTCTGGGAATGTAAGATTCACTGATTCACACATTTGTGCCTCGGCGTAAAAGTTAACAATATGATGCATCGATTTAAAAAAGTTGGCATTTGTATTGCGATGCATCGTTTTTACCATATTTGCATCTATTTAATTATATGTAATTGACAGTAGCTGTGCTATACTTTTATTATTTAGAAAGAAACCAGTCATTTTTGACCAGTAATTTATATGTAAACTAATTTCTCCTCGCTAAACTGTTCTCGAGCTCGTTCTCTCAGCACCACTGCTGCTACGTGAATATGACGTGTTTCCTGAGACTCACATAGAATATAGATTAACATGGCAGAGGTAGAGCTGCATCTTTTTAAAAACAGAACAGGAAAAGTAAATTTGTTTTTCTTCTTTTTTTTGCACTACAAAGGCCTGTTTGTGAAAGGGCCATGCGTTAGAATTCAGAAGGCACTTAAGTAAATGTATGAATTGTTGTCTGTCTAAAGCACAGAAATAAAAGCAAACTGTCTGTACCATGTTAAATTGCAAAACATCATATTTTGTTATTGCATTAGACACATTGTGTTGAATCGAATCAACATTGGATTGTACTGCATCGTAATAGGGCTGATTCACATCGCGGTAGCTGTTTCATATGCGTCTTTAACTTGTCGTACCGTTGGTTTTGAATCGAGATGCGAATCACATTCGACTCAGTTATGAAGATGCGCATCCCTAGTGCATTCACAGCTTGCTAAATATTGAGCTGTGTGTAGCTGCAGATTGGTGAGATTGTCCATGCTGACTCCTATTTACCACCAAAAGCTCCTACAAAGGGCATGTGTGCATCAGAACTGGACCATGGAGCAATGGAAGAAGGGTCTGTTCTTAAGAATTCTGTTACCTCATGTGTATGTGTATATATGGCGCCATTATGCACTAGGAAGGCAAGTCGGCTGAGGCAGCCTTGGAAAAACTACTGGCATTTATGGTAGCATGAAATTTCAATTCACTTGAACCTGAAGACCCAAACATGTTCCAGCATGACAATGCCCCGTGCACAAAGCAAGCTCCTTGATGATATGGTTCTCATGGGCTGGAGTGGAAGATCTTGAGTGGCCTGATATAAGGCTCTGACCCAATCGAACACCTTTGGGATGAATTGGAACGCTGGCTGCACCCCCAGGCCTCCTCAGCTCACCTACATCACTACCTGACTTTACTAATGCTCTTGTGGATAAATGAATCTCCACAATCACCCTCCAAAATCTAGTGGAACATCCTTCCATGTTCAAAAGCAAGTGCAAACTTTTATCTATATGGTATATGTGTGTTTGCTTGTGAAAAGCTGATTGGGTTTTTCCTATATTATTTTGGCTATAAATTTAGTTTAATGAAATGTTTGTTAATCGGTTGTTTAATCGGAAATCGAGTCTGATAACAAACTGAAGTGATTAGGCTTATGTCTGATTTATATTTATATTTGACATTTGGTGGTCCTGGGATTTAAACTCTTAACCCTCTGATCAGCTACAACCTCCCCTGATCAAAGCTGTTGGGTAGCGACGAGCCATAGAGTAAACAAAGTGTGATTCCCGGTATGAGGTGGCTTTTAGACGTCGTTTGGCAGACAGATTTACAGGTCTGTTTTGTGTTTGTTAAACTGGTTCCTAAACCAGATCACATGCTTCTAGCCAAGATTAATGAACACTTAATAAAAAAAAAGTTCATAAACTGTTTCCATGTCATTTTGGTGCAAAACATTTAAAGTTTGTTTATCATTTTTGGCCGAATGCCAGGATCAATTTATGTTATGTTCCCATACAGTCATACAAATATTTCTCAAGCCTGTTTGTCATCAAACTGGCAGTGGTTTTGAAGCTCTAGTTTTAGCTTCAGACTCTCCTTCTACCGATCAATGGATACCATACACTATCTAAATACTATTTTACTTTATAAATGCAATTGAGTACATTCAAGGCACCCTTTTTCAAAGAATTTCCATGTCTGGAAACTTGCAACGATTTTGTTTCAGAAAACCAGGCCGTTCCTCACGACGTTGAAGTGAATACATAAACTAGGTTTATTTAAGAGCTACATTCTTGAGACCACAGGCATAATCCCATAGTTCTTTTAATAGAAAACTCTCTCTTTACTAAGCAATGATGTGCAGGAGAATAAAACACTGAATGGCACCGATTATTGGTAGATTTTTTAGATTGCTTCTTATAGTTCGGTCCATTCAAACATGAGTGCTTTTGTACTTTTGCTCGAGTTGAAATTGTTTGACTAGAGTATAATACAAGAAGCGGATTAGTACTTTTACTCAAGTGCAGGATGGTGTACCTTCTCCACCACTGTTAAAGAAACAATGAGTTGAATGGTGCAGGTGTAGTCTGATGACTATGTCTGTGTTACCAATGCAGCATTTACTTTTCTCCCCACTGAGCCATGCTGGTAAAACATTTTGTTTCCAGGTTACAGGTCTGTTGTTGTTATACAGCGTTTTCATTCTTCTTCAACCCGTCATGTAAAAACAATGATCTGAGGTTGGTCGTTTGTCAGTCAAAGTGAGAGGAAAAGCGTTTGAAAGTACGCTGTAGTCATGTTGAGTGACACAGACTACCAGACTCTTGGCTTCCAAGCTTACATGCCCCCAGGCAATTGCCTATGGTGTGTGTGTGTGTGTGTGTGTGTGTGTGTGTGTGTGTGTGTGTGTGTGTGTGTGTGTGTGTGTGTGTGTGTGTGTGTGTGTGTGAGTGAGAGAGAGAGTGATAGAGAGAGAATGTATTCATGCTGTAACTGGTATAAGAAAAGCTAAAATGATTCACTGCTGTAAATATGTAATTTGGTTCAGAGAATCAAATTCAGTCCTGTGTAATGTACAGATTAAAACGCAGAAAATTGGTGTCGCATGTCACAATTACAAATAAACAATTGTCCAATAAGTTTCCAGTTCGTTTGACGCTTTTATTTCACAACAGTGTTCTTTAGCGTTATATCTGAAATATATAGAAGAAATGTCGGGAATCTAACGCGAGTTTCTGTTGACACATATGGAGTCCTGAAGACTTTTCTGTGTCAGAAAGCTTTATTTCTGAGTGAGATTATTGTGTGGATTGTGCAATACCATGAACATATTCACCTACTAATACTACACTATAGGGACAAAAGTATTGGGACACCTAACTTTATTGCCATATGTGGTTCTTCTCTCAAACTGTTACCACAAAGCTGGAGGCACACAGTTGTACAGAATGTTTTTGGACACAGTAGCATTAAATTTTGCCTTCACTTAAACCATGTGTACAAAGCCAGTCCGTGAAGATATGGTTAACATGGGCTGGAGGGAAGATCTTGAGTGGCCTGCTAACATCTTTGGGATGAAGTGGAACACTGACTGCACCTCAGGACTCCTCACCTAACCTACATGAGTACCTGATGCTTTAGTTTACTAAACTCTTGTGGGCTGAATGAGCACAAATCCCCACAAGCACAATTCAAAATCTAGTGGAACATCTTCAAGAAGAGTGGAGGTTATATGAAAAGCAAATGGGACTAAATGTGGAATAAAAAAAAATAAAACACTTACAAATATTAGGATTAAGTGTCCACAAACTATGTATATACTAAAATACAAAATGAGTTTGTTTTGTGAGGAAAAAGTACTTTT
>NC_139581.1:25071589-25109089 GCF_946808225.1 Silurus aristotelis
AAAAGTACTTTTAAATGTGTAGTAAAAGAGTAATGGGACACACTATCGGTTTATATCATGGAAAAGAACATGGTTGCCAAGATACACACACTGTGTGAACAAATTTCCTTTTTTTTTTTTTTTTTTTTGTTATTCCTTAGAAAATGTATATAGGGGAAAAAATGTTTTTTTGTATATTGTAGGTGAATTGTGTGTTCAGGTGTGTGTTTAAGCAGTAACCGCTGCTAATGATTCACAGTCTGTTAATGAGGCGTGACGCCGTGTCTGCATTCAGCACGCAGAACGTAGGGAGTGGTGAATGTCTGGTGCTGGAATGAAGCCGTATGGACCAGGCAGAGGAGATAGTGTGTGTAGAGCGGTAAACAAGAGCTCTGTAGGAGGCCTTTTACTGAACAGTGTCTGTGTTATGGCCTGCAGCAAGTAGAGAGAGAGAGAGAGAGAGAGAGAGAGAGAGAGAGAGAGAGAGAGAGAGAGAGAGAGAGAGAGAGAGAGAGAGAGAGAGAGAGAGAGAGAGAGAGAGAGAGAGAGAGAGAGAGAGAGAGAGAGAGAGAGAGAGAGAGAGAGAGAGAGAGAGAGAGAGAGAGAGAGAGAGAGAGATTCTCAGCATTCTTGTTTTATTTCCAAGTACAGAATCAACTGTGTGTCTTTTCAGATTGTATATATGTACACCACATGTGCATGCAGTGTGTGTGTGTAATATGAGTCTGCCTCTCTCTCTCTGCCTCTCTATCAGGTCTGGAGTTCCCGTGGGGCCCGATGCCCTTTGCGGAGGTGGTGGCCGGACCCCTGCTCAGGAACAATAGACAGACGACAGACAGCAGCTCTCTGGAGGGTTCCTACGTAGGGATTTACTTTTCTGCTCACTGGGTGAGGGACTTGTACACTTTTAACACTTCTATCCAAGCCTAACTTTAGTATATTCAAGTATGGCTCAGATTATATGTCTATTATGTAGCGAGTTTTACTGAACCTATTGTCGAGTCACTCTAATTATCATTAGCTTTCTTTTTAAACTCGTGCACTATTAAACATGGCTGGATGCTGGATGAAGTGTGCATACAGGACACTCCTAGATCCTAACAACAGTGTTTCTGGTGCTGTGTTCTTGACCCACTAAAGTGCATTTCCTGTTGAAGTCACAAAATCATGCTGGTCTGTAAACAAAGCTAATAAGCTCGAGGGTTTTGGAGCCGGCCTCTGAGCAGTCTCTGATTGTGTTCTTGTGTGGGTTTAAATAAAATGCACTGTCTCATGTTTCTCCTCCCCAAACGCAACTATCATCGAGTAAAAACGCTGAGTCAACTAGTGCTCAAGGCACAGTGATAATGACTAACAAACTGCAAGATTTTTTGCCACCTCACGATACATGACACATGATCCCTTCTATGGATACTGCCACATTCCTGGTTTACATTATTCCTGCCCAGATTTGCCATTTTCCGGGGAAGTGTGTCCCAATGTTATTTACTACAGTTATTTATATGATTGTTATGATTTTATGTTAATATAATGAGTTTCTTACTACTTGGGTTGCATGCTGGTGTGGACACAAGTTAATGGAACTCCTGATCATCTGATTTAAATGCAATCAAAATAAAAGGTCAAATTGAGCATCTGTTAACCTGCTTCGACAGAAGAGATTAGACATGAGATATAGAAGAAATTTATATTAACAACAATTAACAATAGACATTATTTGTATATGGCTTTTTACAATGGACATTGTCCCAAAAGAAGCTTTACACAGATAAAGAAGTAATAAAAGAATGCATAAGTTTGTTACATATAATCGTAAGTTTGTCGCTAATTTGGCAAGGGAAAACTCCCTGAGATGGCATGAGGAAGAAACCTTGAGAGGAACCAGGGTCGAAAGGGAACCAGTCCTCATAATAGTGGCACCGAATGTCCAGTCAATACAGTTCATCGCTGTTAAGATGTGCAGTGATGGGAGATTAAATACAACCTGTGGTCCTGAGCAACTGTAGTAGACTGTTGATATTAACTACAGTCCAAATCCAAGTCCTTGTCACATTGTCACAGCACAGTAAAAATCTTTTCTTCACTTATCCCAGCGTGTTATACTATGACAGAACCACTGAAGAACAGAGGGTTAAGAGCCGTGCTGAAGGGCCCAAAAGGGTCTGCTTTGCAGTGCTTTGGATTGAACCACTGACCTCCTGATCAGTAACCCAGACAAAGCCTTAACTATTAGCCACTACTACCCTTTACTTTGCTTTTTATTTGAAATATTACAATATTAGAAAACCTGCTTTTGATTGACAATTTCAAATGGCGAATCTCAGACTTCTGGCTTTTTTGAGGAAGAAGCAAGAACATGTATTGGAGCAGCAAAAAGCAGTAAAAACAGGAGTTTATCTTTGTCTATAATTAACAAGGTTTTCTTACCTAAAGGTAAAACATTTTTACTTGAATCCCTCCTAAACCTGATTATGTAATAGTGTAAACTAATGAAAATCCAGGCCTCATTTACAAAAATTGCAAGTTCCCTAAAGCTGCACCCGCACCATTTCAGCAAAAAATTTTCAACCAATGTGTTGAGTTGTATCATACGCCACTGCTATGAGCAGAACCACACGAATCCTCAGAAAAGCTCTGGCAAGCAATTGGAACTGTGATTTAAACTTCACTTCACTTAAAATCACTTTGTGATTGATGGTCAAAAGAGCAGCTTTACAGAAAGCCAAATAAAGTTTGAGTTGTAATCAGCAAGTCATACATGACCGTGGCTATGAATTTTCCTGATAGGACATTAGGAAGAAACTATAACCAGACCAGACTAAGGAAAGAACCAGAACTCTAAAGGGTTTATACATAAAATTTTAGTTTATATAAATATATATACCAGGTGATATTGAAAATGTTCAGCTGTCATGGAGCAGTTTGGTCTAAAGAGAGTGAGAGAATGAGAGAAAGAGAAAAGGAAAAGGCTGAGTCAGTGAGGGATCTAAATTGAACCAAAACAAATCTCTGGCAGGCTTATTTCATTGCTCCTTTCCTGTCGTGTGTGTGTCTGTGTGTGTCTGTGTGTGTCTGTGTGTGTCTGTGTGTGTGTCTGTGTGTGTGTGTGTGTGTGTGTGTGTGTGTGTGTGTGTGTGTGTGTGTGTGTGTGTGTGTGTGTGTGTGTGTGTGTGTGTGTGGATGCAGTGCCCTCCCTGCCGCAGCCTTACCCGAATGCTGGTGGAGTCTTATCGGAAAGTGAAGGAGTCTGGACACAAGTTTGAGATCGTGTTTGTGAGCGCTGACAGGTAAAAACGCAGACTTTTACACAGATGTCTTAGATCTCGCACACATTGAGAAAAAACACACAAAATGATGAGATTTCATACCCAGTGATAGCTGTGTAATGGGGACTTAATAATTGATTTCTTTCATCTTCTAAGGGAAATCTGTGCAAGCTTTTAACCAGCAACTGGTTCTCTTATTTTATGTGAAGAATAAAACCTGAAAGGACATGATATTATGGGAAAAGAATCAAAAAGGTGGTGGTGTGATGCAGAGCTTCTATTGCTACCTGTTACTGCTGCTCTTGATTACTTTACAATAACCGAACCTTCCAAAGTTGATTATGAACTTTTTTATCACAGCAGTGTGTCTTTTTTCTTTATTAAAGTAAGCAATCCTTTTTTTTTTTTATCCTTTTAAAGTTGCATTTAATTTTGGTTACATTCACTTACATTATAGCAGCTGTAAACAGGTACACGCCAGACTTTGCATTACTGTATTGTTGGACTTGCTGATTTACTTATGGACATACATACTGACTGACATACTTACTGACTGATTTTGTGATTGCCTTATATACTGACTTAATTTCTGACAATGACAACTGACTTACATGCTGACTCTGAGTAACTTACTGACTTATGTACTTATGAATTTCTGAATATTTACTGGGTGATTTACTGACTTACATAGGGGTCCCTGGTGGTCTAGTGGTTAGGATGCGGCGCTCTTACCGCTGCCGCCCGGGTTCGATTCCCGGTCAGGGAACCGACCCCAGCCACTATTAGTGCCGGTCCCAAGCCCGGATAAATAGGGAGGGTTGCGTTAAGAAGGCCATCCAGCATCCAGCGTGGCGCCCCCTAATGGGAGAAGCCGAAAGTTTTTATTGACTTACATGGATGATCCACTGTGGCGACCCCTAATGGGAGAAGCCGAAAGGAGAAGTAGATTTACTGACAGACTTACTTATGTATTGACGTATTGACTTGCATAATGATTTGCTGAATTTCTCACTGACTTACTGCAGTTTTCCTGGTTCATTTGCATTTTTCATGCAAAGTGTTAGTTCTTCTGTGCATGTTGCTCTGTCGTCTATGGAACTGTTCAACTAACTATGGAAAACAACACAATCTCTGTGATTGCAGATCAGAAGATTCTTTCACACAGTATTTCAGTGAGATGCCGTGGCTGGCCGTGCCATACACAGACGAGGCCAGGAGATCTCGCCTCAACCGACTCTACGGCATACAAGGTACGCAACTGGCAGTGTGTGTGCCTGTAGTGGAGAGATGTGTATTGGTATAGTGAGGGTGATATCGGAAAAAAACATGTAAATGGAAAGAGAGGGAGGGGAAGAGGGGAAGGAGAGAAGCACAGCAGTGGAGTTTGAGGAATGTGGGCAGCTGATCAAGTTTGCTATTAGGTTTCTTTAGGATGCTGCTTCTCCCGAAAGTATTATGGCTGTTCTGTGAAGGCCAAAGCTGGAGGTGCGTTCGGGAAAGATTCCGGCCCTGCCTCTAGGGAAACCTGCTTTACCTAACACATCAAATAGACAGCTGTTATCAGGGTCTGCCTTTCAAAAGCCTGTTTTACTGATGCCTGCAGCTGTCAAGGCTGTTGGAGGTGCCACGTTGGGGGTCACCGAAAGCCTGTGGGTGGGTGATTGGCCAATGACTAATAAAGTCAGGACAGGACTAAATTAATTCCAAGCAATGCTGAGAGGAAAAAACATAACTAAAACCCTTAAAAAAATTTACTGCAAATCGTTCTTTTTTTTATTATTCTTTGTTGAAACTGTTGATTCACGATGGGTTCAGTATTTTCCAGGATGTTCCTGCTTTCTTTACAGGGCACAAGGAATCCTGTGTGAATTTGAAAATGAGCTAATGTTCATAATGTTTTTAGAGCGGAGTGTTTAGATGGTGGTACGCTAACACCATTGTCTGAAGGTCTTGTGATTAAAACAAAATGGTGTTCACCGCTCTAATATAGTTCCAGAGATTAAAAGCGGTTCTTAAAGCGTTTCCGGCTGCATTTGGTGGTTAAATAACTTACCAAGATGTTGGCTCATCCCCTTTAATTTGTTCTCCGTCTGTCTATTTATAAGCAATCATTAAAGTGTCCTTGAATGCATCAGGTTTTAATTACCCTAATACTGGAATAGATACACCGTCACTTATTTGTTGTTCTATTTATATATAATTCATCTTTATGGCATCATTGTTGTGATGTTCTTATTAATTCAAATGTGCAGGAAACATTCTACATTACTATTAATAAACCCGTCTGAAACGTAAACCTTTTTTCTGGCTCTCGTTTCTTTTTCTTCATGCATAGCAATGCCAAAACATCACAGTAAGTGTTAAACAGACTGGTGCAAAGTATAACTCTGCTTAGATCTTTGTTTATCTAAAAAAAAAAGATTCTCGGTTATATTTTGCTTTATTACGTTAGGCACATTTTTATCTCTTTTTCCCCCACATAGTTATTTGTCTTGTTATCTCTCATCTTTCTCCCTCTGCGGCGGTCAGTCTGTTCTTGTTTGCTCTCGGCCTGGCTCGGATGGAATGAGTGGAATTTTTGCTGGTTGCTGAAATCGACACAGCAGCTGACCAAAAGCTGCTTTCGCTCACCGAGTGTGATAAGAGTACAGCCACAGATCTCAAATAGTGGCAGAGATTGGTGGGCTATGAGGGCCAGCAAGGCCGTCTCTACTGGCCTGAACTCTAAATCAGAATTAGAATCACTCACTTATGTTTTAATATTTTTTTTAGTCCATGAACATGTATTAAATTACTGTCAACAGTCTATTCTCTTCTCTTCAGCTGTATTTCCACTTGGTCCACTGCACTGCAACTTAAGTTTAAGTTGGAGTTTCTAGCCAATCAGATTTCAGCAGTCATAGCATGATGTGTTTCAGCCGACAACAGTCCATGTTGCTTGCAGCTGTTGTGAGTTGTTTACTCCAGGGGCCATCCAGCAAGCGTCCAATAATTTTGGCATTTTCACATCCTTTCACAAACCGCATTTGTAGCAAAGTGCAAAAGCCCAAATATATTTATGTGGATTTAATAGCTTTTCTTTTTTATTCCACAATAGCTGACTGAGGAGAAGAAATTGATTTGGTTGCAGATATATTTACAGACTTTTCATGAAACCTGGACATTGCGAGAAGAGGTCTTTATACTTTTGTGTTTTCTTTCCCATTTTGCCCCAAAACTCCAAAAGTCCTCGTGCTGTGTGTGAGGTGCAGAAGCTGCTTCAAAAACAGACGCATGAGTACTGCAGCATTGCTTTAGATGTTGCAGAAGCAAAAGGTCCGCTTGTCAGAGCTCAGATCATACGCAATGTACTGCAACAAGTTGGTTTGCAAGGCCATCATCCCAGAAGGAGCCTCTTCTGAAGCTGGCTCACAAGAAAGCCCACAAACAGTTTGCTGACCTGTTGTTGATGACCTGTCCAAGAGCATGAATTACTGGAACCATGTCCTGTGGTCTGATAAGACAAACTTGTTTGGCTCAGATGGTGTACAGCATGTGTGGAGACGCCCTGGTGACAAATACCAAGAAAATTGTGTTTTGCCTACAGTTAAGCATGGTGGTGGAAGCATCATGGTCTAGGGGTGCATAAGTCCTTCTGGTACTGTGCAGAACGGTGGTTTTCCAACATAATAACGACCCCAAACACACCGCCAAGACGACAACTGCCTTGCTGAGGAAGCTGAATTTAATGGAGTGGCCAAGTGTATCTCCAGACCGGAACCTTTAAGTAGAAGGTGGAGAAGCGCCATGTATCTACAGTGAGGAAATTAAGTATTTAAACACCCTGCTATTTTGCAAGTTCTCACACTTAGAAATCATGGAGGGGTCTGAAATTGTCATCGTAGGTGCATGTCCACTGTGAGAGACATAATCTAAAAAAAAAAAAAAAATCCAGAAATCACAATGTATGATTTTTTAAACTATTTATTTGAATGATACAGCTGCAAATAAGTATTTGAACACCTGAGAAAGTCAATGTTAATATTTGGTACAGTAGCCTTTGTTTGCAATTACAGAGGTCAAACGTTTCCTGTAGTTTTTCACCAGGTTTGCACACACTGCAGAAGGAATTTTGGCCCACTCCTCCACACAGATCTTCTCTAGATCAGTCAGGTTTCTGGCCTGTCGCTGAATAACATTGAGTTTGAGCTCCCTCCAAAGATTCTCTATTGGGTTTAGGTCTGGAGACTGGCTAGGCCACGCCAGAACCTTGATATGCTTCTTACAGAGCCACTCCTTGGTTATCCTGGCTGTGTGCTTCGGGTCATTGTCATATTGGAAGACCCAGCCTCGACCCATCTTCAATGCTCTAACTGAGGGAAGGAGGTTGTTCATCCTCTCCTTAATACAGTGCAGTCGCCCTGTCCCATGTGCAGAAAAACACCCCCAAAGCATGATGCTACCACCTCCATGCTTCACAGTAGGGATGGTGTTCTTGGGATGGTACTCATCATTTTTCTTCCTCCAAACACGTTTAGTGGAATTATGACCCAAAAGTTCTATTTTGGTTTCATCTGAGCACATGACTTTCTCCCATGACTCCTCTGGATCATCCAAATGGTCATTGGCAAACTTAAGACGTGCCTGGACATGTGCTGGTTTAAACAGGGGAACCTTCCGTGCCATGCATGATTTCAAACCATGACGTCTTAGTGTATTACCAACAGTAACCTTGGAAACGGTGGTCCCAGCATTCAGGTCATTGACCAGCTCCTCCCGTGTAGTTCTGGGCTGATTTCTGACCTTCCTTAGGATCATTGAGACCCCACGAGGTGAGATCTTGCATGGAGCCCCAGTCTGAGGGAGATTTACAGTCAATGTTTAGCTTCTTCCATTTTCTAATGATTGCTCCAACAGTGGACCTTTTTTCACAAAGCTGCTTGGCAATTTCCCCGTAGCCCTTTCCAGCCTTGTGGAGGTGTACAATATTTTGTCTAGTGTCTTTGGACAGCTCTTTGGTCTTGGCCATGTTAGTAGTTGGATTCTTACTGATTGTATGGGGTGGACAGGTGTCTTTATGCAGCTAACGACCTCAAAAAGGTGCATCTAATTTAGGATAATAAATGTAGTGGAGGTGGACAGTTTAAAGGCAGACTAACAGGTCTTTGAGGGTCAGAATTCTAGCTGATAGACAGGTGTTTAAATACTTATTTGCAGCTGTATCATACAAATAATTAGTTTAAAAATCATATATTGTGATTTCTGGATTTTTTTTTTTTAGATTATGTCTCTCACAGTGGACATGCACCTACGATGACAATTTTAGACCCCTCCATGATTTCTAAGTGGGAGAACTTGCAAAATAGCAGGGTGTTCAAATACTTATTTTCCTCACTGTATATGTTGTTTATAGAGGACAGTAAATCTGTACTGTTAACCCAGCCATTAGGGGGGCACAAGCCAGTGTACTCTTAGTGCCAGTCCCAAGCCCGGGTAAATGGGGAGGGTTGCGTTAGGAAGGGCATCCAGCGTAAAACATGTGCCAAATCAAATATGCGGATCACAAATGAGAATTTCATACCGGATCGGTCGAGGCCCGGGTTAACAACGACCGCCACAGGTATCGTTAGCCGACAGGGTACCGGTGGAAATTGGGCTACTGTTGGCCGAAGGAGGAGAAGGAGAGGAGGAAGGCGTCTACAGAGACGGCAGGAAAAGGAGCAGTGTAGGAGAGTAGAGGTTCGGGTTGGTACTTTAAATGTTGGTACTATGACGGGTAAAGGGAGAGAGATAGCTGATATGATGGAGAGGAGAAAGGTAGATGTGTTGTGTGTTCAGGAGACCAAGTGGAAAGGGAGTAAGGCCAGGAACATTGGAGGTGGGTTTAAACTGTTTTATCATGGTGTGGATGGGAAGAGAAATGGTGTAGGGGTGATTCTGAAGGAAGCGTACAGTAAGAGTGTGGTGGAGGTGAAGAGAGTTTCTGATAGGGTGATGATCGTGAAGGTGGAAGTTGAAGGGATGATGATAAATGTCATCAGTGCCTATGCTCCACAAGTTGGCTGTGAGATGGAGGAGAAAGAAAGATTCTGGAGTGAATTAGATGAAGTGGTAGATGGTGTACCTAGGAAAGAACGATTGGTGATTGGGGCAGACTTTAATGGGCATGTAGGTGAAGGGAACAGAGGTGATGAGGAGGTGATGGGTAGGTATGGTTTTAAGGAGAGGAATGTGGAAGGGCAGATGGTGGTAGATTTTGCTAAAAGGATGGAAATGGCAGTGGTGAACACGTATTTTAAGAAGAAGGAGGATCATAGGGTGACGTATAAGAGTGGAGGAAGGTGCACACAGCTGGATTATCTTCTGTGTAGGAGATGCAACCTGAAGGAGATTGGAGACTGTAAGGTGTTGGCGGGGGACAGTGTAGCTAGACAGCATCGGATGGTGGTCTGTAGGATGGTTTTGGAGGCGAAGAAGAAGAGGAGGAAAGTAAGGTTTGAAAGAAGAATAAGATGGTGGAAACTGAAGGAGGAAGAGTGTAGTGTGAGGTTCAGGGAAGAGGTCAGACAGGGGCTTGGTGGTGGTGAAGAGGTGCCGGATGATTGGGCAACTACTGCAGGAGTGATGAGGGAGGCAGCCAGAAAAGTACTTGGTGTGACATCTGGAAATAGAAAGCAAGACAAGGAGACGTGGTGGTGGAATGAGGAAGTGCAGGAGAGCATTAGGGGAAAGAGATTGGCAAAACAGAAGTGGGATCGACAGAGTGATGAGAAAAGTAGGCAGGAGTACAAGGAGATGCGGCAGCAGGTTAAAAGGGATGTGGCGAAAGCCAAGGAAAAGGCATATGAGGAACTGTATAAGAGGTTGGACACTAAGGAAGGAGAAAAGGATTTATACCGATTGGCCAAGCAGAGGGACCGAGCTGGGAAGGATGTACTGCAAGTTAGAGCAATAAAGGATGGAGAGGGAAATGTGTTGACTAGTGAGGAGAGTGTGTTGAGAAGATGGAGGGAGTATTTTGAGCAGCTGATGAATGAGGAAAATCAGAGAGAGAGAAGGTTGGAGGATGTGGAGTTGGTGAAGCAGGATGTAGATAGGATTAGTAAGGAGGAAGTGAGAGCAGCGATTAAGAGGATGAAGAATGGAAAGTCGGTTGGACCAGATGACATACCGGTAGAAGCGTGGAGATGTTTAGGAGAGATGGCAGTGGAGTTTTTAACCAGATTGTTTAACAGGATTCTGGAAGGGGAGAGGATGCCTGAGGAATGGAGAAGGAGTGTGCTGGTACCGATCTTTAAGCATAAGGGAGATGTGCAGACCTGCAGTAACTACAGGGGAATTAAGTTGATCAGTCACACCATGAAGTTATGGGAAAGAGTAGTGGAAGCCAGGCTGAGAGAAGAGGTGACCATCTGTGAGCAACAGTATGGTTTCATGCCGAGGAAGAGCACCACAGATGCCTTATTTGCTTTGAGGATGTTGATGGAGAAGTATAGAGAAGGACAGAAGGAGCTGCATTGTGTATTTGTGGATTTAGAAAAAGCGTACGACAGGGTGCCGAGAGAGGAGTTGTGGTATTGTATGAGTAAGTCAGGTGTGTCAGAGAAGTATGTGAGGGTGGTGCAGGACATGTATGAGGACAGTGTGACGGCAGTAAAGTGTGCAGTAGGTACGACAGACTGGTTCAGGGTGAAGGTTGGACTGCATCAAGGATCGGCCCTGAGCCCTTTCCTGTTTGCAGTGGTGATGGACAGGTTGACGGACGAGGTCAGACAGGAGTCTCCCTGGACTATGATATTTGCAGATGATATTGTGATTTGTGGTGAGAGTAGAGAGCAGGTTGAGAAGAGCCTGGAGAGGTGGAGGTACGCGCTGGAGAGAAGGGGAATGAAAGTCAGTAGGAGTAAGACAGAGTACATGTGTGTGAATGAGAGGGAGGGCAGTGGAGTGATGCGGTTGCAGGGAGAAGAGGTGGAGAAGGTGGAGGAGTTCAGGTACCTGGGGTCAACAGTGCAAAGTAATGGAGAGTGTGTTAGGGAAGTAAAGAAAAGAGTGCAGGCAGGGTGGAGTGGGTGGAGAAGAGTGACAGGAGTGATTTGTGATAGAAGAGTATCTGCAAGAATGAAAGGGAAAGTTTATAGGACTGTGGTGAGACCTGCGATGTTGTATGGATTAGAGACAGTGGCATTGAGTAAAAGACAGGAGGTGGAGCTGGAGGTAGCAGAGCTGAAGATGTTAAGGTTTTCGTTGGGAGTGACGAGGATGGACAAGATTAGAAATGAGTTTATTAGAGGGACAGCACATGTAGGATGTTTTGGTGACAAGGTGAGGGAGGCGAGATTGAGATGGTTTGGACATGTGCAGAGAAGGGACATGAATTATATTGGTAGAAAAATGCTGAAGATGGAGCCACCAGGTAGGAGGAAAAGAGGAAGGCCAAGGAGGAGGTTAATGGATGTGGTGAGGGAAGACATGCAGGTAGTTGGTGTAAAAGAGGCAGATATAGAGGACAGGGTGGTATGGAGACGGATGATCTGCTGTGGCGACCCCTAATGGGAGCAGCCGAAAGAAGAAGAAGAAGTAAATCTGTACTGTTATACATGCTGCACATTGTCTACTCTGAAAAATATATCCAAGTTTCATTTCTAAAGTATTGTCCCTTGAGAAGGTGTAATAAAATGATTGCTGAAATGTGAGGGGTGTACTCACTTTTGTGTGATATGACTATATATATGTATGTATGTATGTATGTATGTGGTGTGCATACATGAGTAGACATTGACATTGATTGGCATATGTAGCTACTGTGTTAAAATTGCTTATAACCTGTAGGCATCTGACAATTAGAATACAGCTGTACTCTGCACACACACTGGATGGGTGAAGTGGCTCTCAAGCTGTGGGATTCGTATACACATCTCCCAGCCAAAATGGCATTATAAGCCAATAACAAAAGAATTTATAAGTTGTCTCTGTGTGTTTCGGTATTCTGCAGGGATCCCCACACTGATTCTTTTGGACACAGAGGGTCACATGATCACGCGGCAGGGCCGGGTGGAGGTGCTCAATGACCCGGAATGCCGTCTTTTCCCCTGGCATCCACGACCTGTGCTGGAGCTTAGCGAGTCCAATGCTGTGCAACTTCATGAAGGCCCTTGTCTCGTTCTCTTCGTAGGTGAGTGTGTGTGAGTGTGTGTGAGTGTGTGTGAGTGTGTGTGAGTGTGTGTGAGTGTGTGTGAGTGTGTGTGAGTGTGTGTGAGTGTGTGTGAGTGTGTGTGAGTGTGTGTGTGTGTGTGTGTGTGTGTGTGTGTGTGTGTGTGTGTGTGTGTGTGTGTGTGTGTGTGTGTGTGAGTGTGTGTGAGTGTGTGTGAGTGTGTGTGAGTGTGTGTGAGTGTGTGTGAGTGTGTGTGAGTGTGTGAGTGTGTGAGTGTGAGTGTGAGTGTGTGAGTGTGAGAGAGAGAGACCCGTATGATACTTCAGTCTTCACCAAAATACTGCAGATTGATTTTTTAATATGTAAATGTATATGTATTGGGAATTTATACATTTTCACTTTGCCATTTTATTTCATTCCAAACAACCCTGTAAATGTGTCAATAGCCCAGTAAGTCACTGAAACAAATGATCATGTATTGAATATTTCAGCTTTCGATATTTCCTTGTGATTATAGAAAGAAATCAAATGTTTATCTTTACGAACAGTTTCAGAACAGTGAAACTCAGCAGTGTATGTGAATAGAGCTCATATGAAAGTGTATAGGAGGAATATGCATATCATTCTGAGGCAGAGAGCTGCAGGTGTAAGGTGAACCCTCAAGCCTTTATGAGATCAGGTCCGAGGAAGGCTTTCTGATGCCATCTGCTCTTCTCTATTTCCCCTCCAACCTGCTCCATTTTCCTTTCTCAGCCTCTGTTCCTTCATCCAGCCGTTCCTCTATCATTCTATTCTTTTCTTCGCCTGGGTTGCTGGAAATGATGGTTCATTTCGCTTTTGCTTTTCCATAGCTCCATATCTCTCTCTCTTTCTCTTTCTCTCTTATATACTTTCTGTGTTCACTTGGTTTCAGATGCAGAGGAGGAGGGTGAGCTGGAGCCAGCCAAGGAGCTTATTCAGCCAATTGCGGAGAAGATCATGGCCAAGTACAAAGCCAAGGATGAGGAAACCCCACTGCTCTTTTTTGTGGCTGGAGAGGTGTGTGTGTTTAAGTGGTATCAATACGAGAGATCTGAAACCCTCTTTTTTTGGACCCGTCATAAGGAAACGACACTGATCCTAGCAGGAGACATAATGATATACTATCAGTCTGATAAAGTGAAGCACAGTTTTTCTAAGAGTATGGGGCTAAATGAGGGCATAGTTATCTAAGTTTGAGTGTTAGGTCTGCTGAGAGTATAGTATGGGTAGATGAGGGTATGGGTAGCTGAGGTTATAGGTAGATGAAGGTATGGGTAGCTGATGGTTTGAATAGCTGAAGGTATGAATAACTGATGGTATGGGTAGCTGATGGTTTGGGTAGCTGAAGGTATGGGTAACTGATGGTTTGGGTAGCTGAGGGTATGGGTAAATGATTTAATGGGTAGCTGATTTATTGGGTAGCTAAGGGTATGGGTAGCTGAGGATATAGGTAGCTAAAAGTATGGGTAGCTGATTTATTGGGTAGCTGAGGGTATGGGTAGCTAATGGTATGGGTAGCTGAATGTATGAGTATCTGATGGTATGGGCAACAGATAGCTATGGGGTATGGGTATTTGAGGGTATGAATCTCTACCCCCCTCTATCCCTTATGAACAGTTTATTACCTCCATGTGATTATTGCTGTTCTTATGGTTTATGTTTCAGTAGAGTCAGTGACGGACTTGCAGAGGAGTTCATACACTTACTGTAAACTAATACCAGCTGCAGGCACACATTTTCTATACATACATAAGGACATACACACTCTGTAGATCACTGTATACACACACACACGAGCTATTTATGCATGGCCTTAAAGCCAGTATCACTTATGGCTTCAGGGTTTAAATAATGTCTGTTGCAACAGCAGATCGACTGTAAATAGTTGAATAGACTGTAGTGAACAGACAGTGGACACATCTTATGAGTTTGGACAGTGTAGCCTGCAGGACCCAGTTCAGCTGCTGCAAAAAAGGACCTGCAATGTGCATGTGTGAAATGCAGCATTGTTCATTTTGTGTTGCTTTCGACCGAGTAAATTAAATGAAGAAATAAATTGAATGAACAGAGATTCATGGTATGCTTTGAAGAACAATGAGAGTGGGAATCAGCGCACAGTAGTGGTTTTATTATACTAGCTTACCAAGTTGCTAGCATTTTAGCATTTATATATACTACTAAGAGACATTTAGACATCTGGAAATGCGCTATGATAAATATCTTCACAATATCACCAATTATACAGTAACAGCAATGTTAAAAGACCTTATTAATGGTCAGAATTAAAGTTTTAGTGGCCCTTTACTGTAACAAAACCAGTGCAATATACACTATATTGACAAAGGTTGGTAAACACCTAACCATAAAATTTCATTATTTATTTTTTTTTAAAGAAAATCGTATTTATCTTTATTTTTGATACCACCTCATATAAACCTCCACGCTCCTGGGAAAAGGTTCCATTGCATTTACGCATCATAAACTCAGGTAGTGATGAAGGTGAGGTGAGGAGGCCTGGAGTGCAGTCAGCATTCCAATTCATCCCAAAAGTCTTCAGTAGGGTTTAGGTCAGAGCTCTATAGCAGGAAACCTTCCATTGCAACCCATCTAAAGAATATGATCATGGAGTTTGCTTTGTGCACATGCAGGTACAGGTTTGAGTCTCCTAGTTCAAGAGAAGGGAAAATGTAATGTTATTGCATCCAAAGACATTCTATACATCTGTGTGTGGAGTTTGGTGAAGAACCACATATGCCTGGAAAAGTCAGGTGTCCCAATATTCCATATCAGTATATCATAATACACCAGTACAAAATGTTATTGAAATTAAGGCTCCTGTTATAGAACAAAAGCAGATCACAAGAACAGTTTCTCTGAGTCTCAGGAATTATACTGCAGAAATGACCGCCAGAAGACATTCCCTAAGTGTTGTGGTCTAAAGCGCTGTCTGATGTGTGTTCTGACGACTCATGATGGTCCAAGTGATCTCTTTAATCAGTTCCCCTCCGTGTGTGTGTGTGTGTGTGTGTGTGTGTGTGCACATATATATATATATATATATATATATATATATATATATATATATATATATATATATATATATATATATATATATATATAATGTGTGTGTGTATATATATGTGTTTGTATATATGTATATGTATATATGTATATGTACATACACTAAAGCCAGCCTTGATCTGCATGGCGGGTTGTACATGGTTTATCAGATTGTTTAGGAAAAATACAGTAAGCAGTTCAAGCTGTGTGGCTTTTATGATGCAGAAAATGCATAACCCTTTATCGTGTTATGAGACAGCAGGCAGCCACAGATCAGAGTGGCTGTTTGTGTGCACTATATATTTCTGAAAAGCAGTTTAGACCTGCATAGCAGCCGTGCAAAGAGAAGATGCATGGCTCAGTGGAGACAAGTAGGCAGGCTGAGAGATGTAATCTCCTCCTATCAGGGAAGTCCTAGACTTACAAGATTTTTACATTTCTTCCGCCAATCTTCAGCGTTAGAGCGCCTCCTCTGACTTTATTAGAGCTTGTGAAAGATTTTTGGATTCTTTTTATTTTCCTGCTTTGATTTTGTTTGCAATTCAGTGGCATGAGATCCAGTGTTTTAGCCTCCAAGAGGACAATAGTCTCCAGCTGTACTGGAAAAAGGAAGCGATTATGAGTAATGTCATAGCTTCCCTCCTGCCTGATGCTGTTTCTTCTCTCGCTGCCCAATGACAGGAAGTGTGTAATCATCACCAAGTGTGTAATACACAGCCTTATTCTTTTCCACCGTTCTCTTGGTTGTTGTTGTAACAAACACGTCAAGAAATTTGTAAGCATTTCGAAAATGAATTCTGGAGGTCAGCAGCGAGGCGGCTCGCTGTTTTTGTCTTGCTGTCTAAACAAAAGGGTGCCTGATCCATCTGTAAGCAGTTTTTGCACACCAAAAAAAAAAAGGAGAAAGAAAAGGAAATGTCATGTCGCAGACTCTGTGCTACATTTTTGTCCTTTTTAGGTAGCGGAACAGTAAATTAGTTCCTGCAGAGGCCTGAGATCTGATTGTGTGGTTTAATGCATTTAATGCTACGTGGACTAGCTCATGGTTTCATAGGAATGAAGTCAGAGCTGGAATGGACAAGCTGAGATTTTTTTTATTTTTTTTTTAATAATCAGGCTTTTATTTTATTGCCACCCAGTGGCTGATGGAAGAATAGCGTTTTCAGCTTGAAATGTCCACATGTCCAAGAGGGACTTAAATGAGAGAGATATTAGATCTTTTAATTCAAATTAAATCATTGCAGTTTTCTAAAGAACTACACTGCAAATATAATGTTGCTCCTATTATTATTGGTTTATTGTTTATTATTATTGCATAGAGCCCAATCCTCAGCCCTGACCTCAAACTGCCCCACTTAATGCACCCCAGGCCTCCTCATCCTGACCTTACTAATGCTCTTGTGGCTGAATGAGCACAAATAACCACAACCACTCTCTCTAATATCTAGCCTTAAGCCTTCCCAAAAGAGTGGAGTTTATTATAAGAGCAAATGCGCCATGTCAGGAATGAAATGTTCAAAAAGCACATGTGGGTGCGAGTGTCCGATACCGAATGTAGATGTAGTGTAGAACGTTTGGTGTCATGAAACAGAGGAAAGTAAAAGATCTGAAGGAAAAGAAGCAAGAGGCAGTAAAATATATTTGATGACTTTCTCTCTAGAACTATCTTATAGTCTAAGAAAGGGGCGCGCACACGCACACACACACACACACACACACACACACAGAGACAGAACTTGCACCCAGCGTGTTGCATCTCCGTTTCGTTTTTTTTCTTTCTTTTTTCTCTACTCAGTAGGCCGTTAGATCCTGCTCAGAAGGGAGCCATGTTTTTATGCCTCCTCCTGGTTTCTCCTGCTGGGGGCAGAGAGAAGAAAGTGAACAGTCTCCTAACTGCCATGCAGGATCTAATGAGAGATAACACTGAGCCCTGTGTGACTCCTCACTGCTGAGCCTTTCATGCTTTAAAGTCTTGGCCACAAAGTCTCCTTTGATTTGTTGCTTATCAAAGTCCTAAATGTTGCATCAAAGGAAGAGGCATCATTCACTCGTATTGATGATCAGAAGACTTTCTGCTGGGTTTTGCACAAAAAAAAAAAACTGTTTCCGTGCATTTGAACTATACAGAAAAACTTAAATTTATAGAAATGATCAAAAGCGGCAAGGAAAACTCTGAATAAAGACCTGGACAATTGGATAAGAAGGTATAAGTAACAGAGTTTAAAGGGGTACACACCTAAAGATGGAAACTTCAATTGTAGTTAAAAGCTTTATATTATAGATAGAGAGATTTAAAGATTAAATTTTTTTTTTTCAGTACATTCCAATGTTTAAATGAGTTAAATTTGAGTCGGCTACAATAACAGTATTAATAGGAATGAAATTCAACATGAAATTGGTTGCAAAATCTTTTGGTCGTATGGAACAATTAGAGAAGGAAATTATTTATAATTGCACTCTCCTGTGTCACCTGGATGAGGATGGGTTTCTGAGTCCCCTCAAGATTTCTTGCTCATGTTGTCTCTGCAAGTTTTTTTTCTTTTCACCACCACCTCTGGATTGCTCATTAGTGATAACCTTGCATAAGAGGAGGTGGCAGTTTAGTGGTTAAGCCACTGGACTTTGGATCTGAAGGTTTGAGTTCCAATCCGCCCCTGACCAATGCCCTTAACTCCATGGCTGCTGAGTATGAATGAGAGGGCGTCTGCCAAATACTGTAAATGTAAATATTTGAAAGGTATAGTTTGAATAATTTTGCTTTTGTAATCCTGCTTTTAACAATGTACATTGTCCCAAAGCAGCTTCACAGTAATGAAGAGGTTATCAAGTTGGAATGTATAAATTTAGTGGCTATGTTTGTTTCTTATAAGTTTCTCTCTAATGAGCGAGTCAGTGGAGACTGGCAGGGAAAATCCCCCTGAGATGGTATGAAGAAGAAACCTTGAGAGGAACCAGACTCAAAAGGGAGGCATTAAATGTATGTGCAATGTTCTCTAAGAGTGACAGAAACATTTCTGTACTCGTCAGTGTTCCTATTTAACCTGCTACTCATCAGAAAACTTTATTGATCCCATGGGGAAATGAAAATGTGAAGATTAAGGTAGATGTTCTGATGTAAACCGTGACGATCGTGATTCACCGACATTTTCCTTTGTGCCCACAGGACGACATGAGCGACTCTCTGCGCGATTACACCAACCTCCCAGAGGCGGCGCCACTGCTCACCATACTGGACATGTCGGCCCGTGCCAAGTACGTCAAAGACGTGGAGGAGATCACGCCGGCTGTGGTGGAGCAGTTTGTCATTGACTTTCTAGCCGAAAAGCTTAAACCCGAGCCGATATAAAGTTGGACAGTAAACACGATTCCAATCAGCTCCATGACTTCCGCTTCTCGCTCCATTCTTCCTGTCAGACTCTCAGACGCTTCACTTTGTACTGAATTGTTTTTTTTTTGTTTGTTTGTTTTTTTTGTTTTTTTTTAAACAAACACAACCCCACAGTTCCTCTTTTCTCCTGTGGTGCCTTGCGTCTTTACAGTCCGGATGGTCATAAAACTTGATATAAAGAGTTCTGTTGTGGCAGTACAGTATGTCAGAATGTAGACAAAACCCTGCAGCTGCACTTGGATTTAAAACACATTATTTTATAAAAAAAAAATTAAAAATAAGGAATAGCTTTTATTTCCAGTACAAAAACTGAGGAACGCAGGACACATGTTTCAGGAACAGGCTGCACTTTCTGTTCTAATGGGTGCTGATTCATGGACCACCTGAGATCTCGAAAGACAGTTTCACAAAGTCTGTTCTTTAGTAAAGGAGTTTTACGCAGTCTAAATATTTACAATCTAAAACTTTTTTTTCTTGATATTTCATATTTTTTGACACACTTCAGTGGATTTTCTGTGAAGGTCCAGATTAAATAAGCAGTCCGATTTTGAAGGCACGGAATAGCATTTAGCGAGTTTCCACACTAAATGTAGGCATTCATTAGTGTACGGCTTCTGTCTCTCCTCCATTGTGTTTCTGTGAGCCCTGGCCATTAAAACTGACTGTCTCGGTCTTGTGTCTTGCCTCATCTTAACCACAATCCTCAATTCGCACAATATGCATAAAAATGTATTTATTTATTTATTTATTTTTTAAATCAAGTGATGTGATACATTTCTAAAGAGACGTCCAGCAATTATTAGTTTGTTTTTTTTTTATTATTTTTGGCATCAATGAGTTACTGTTGAAATGTGTTTCACAGGTTCTGCCCGTATCAGTCTGGGTTTCCTTCTATCCCATAATTTGCCCCAAGCTGTGAAGATGTGTGTGGGTGTGTATACCCGATCCTCGTGCCTAGGGTTTCCAGAATAGACTCTAAATCCAGAACCCGGAAGAATCGATGCTTCGAGAGGAGCAACTTGATTCGAATAACAATCTGACAGTCGAATCTTCGCATAGATGTTCTGAAACGAGGATTGTACCATTTTGGATAGATGGGGGTGCTCAAGTTCAAATTTCTCTGTTCAAATTATATACACAATATACTTTTGACTATAATTGACTAAAGAAACTGGGTGTTCTTCCAGGTTTTCTGGGTCTCCCATGAAAAGACTTGTAGGGGGAAGGTGGATTGGTGTATGAATGTTTGTACGAGGTGTATCCATTCTTCATTTAAAAAAAGAAAAAAAGAAACTTAAATACCACACAGAACATTTGAATAGAGCTGTATTAGAGACTGACAGATCAGTGAATGAGGGATTTGGCTCTTGTTGTTTTCAGTGCAAATTTCTTCAGTTGTCTCCGCCCTTCGAATAGAAGGATACTAGCCATCATGGCTGAATTCAGACACTCGATTCCTGGAGCCGTAGGAACAAAGAGTTTACAACCATCTGTTTCCTCAGCAAGCTGCAGAGCCTCCGAGCTCAGTCCGTAGGTCTCGCCGCTAATCACTAGCGCTGTGTTTGTCTGCGCCCAGCTCTCATGATACACCTTCTGCTCCATGCATGGAAAAGACTGTTCATCATCCGATTCATCAGAGTCTGACTCGGTGTACACCTCTGCATCTCCGTTCCTCGTGTTCCTGCTTCCATCATCTGCGACATGGACAGTCACTGGCTTTGGTAAGTGCTCGAAAACCGAGTCCCAGTTCAGCCCTGAGAGTATTGGCACACGGAAATGGGCTCCCATTGCAGCACGCAGAACCTTCGGCTCCCACGGATCCACGCATCCTGCGAGGGGATGGAAAATCAGGTTTGGGCAAAATTTGGACAAAGTGGTCAAGGCTAATCAAACGCTGCAGTACCTCGAGTGAGGAGGACACGATCGCACCCGGCTGCAGCGGCACAGCGCAGGATGGTGCCCAGGCTCCCCGGGTCTCGCACCTTGTCACAGATCAGGAACAGCGGGACGGACTGGAGCCGAAGATCTCTGGAGAACGTGAGCCGAGATTCATCGGGCTTCGAGAATATGGCTACAAAAAGAATTGAATGACGGGGTCAGTATCACTGTATCTCCAGCAGCACCGATGTCCACATTTTTTGTCTCAAAACATTTACTAATACAAGGAAAAAAAATCTCTCCATTTGCAAAGGAATCAAAAAAAGTCATTGTGGTTCAATTGTGCAAAAATTTTGGCTCGCTGTAAATGGGATCTACAGCCAAAGCTTTTTTCTTTTCATTATCAAATGAAGTAAAAACCACTATTACCTGAAGTGAACAGTATTGGCAGGGGTTCCTTTACCACCACCGTCTAGTCCTTTTTTGTTAGTACTAGTGCACATGCACCTCAGCTATAAATTATATACTCAAAATAGGAAAGAAAAAAAAGCTCTTGAATTGCAACTATTTCAGATATTTGCCCTTGTTTTGAACTTTACACTGTCAGTTCACCAATCAGTAAAAGAGGTGGTAGCTCGGTGGTTAAGGCGTGGATTGGAAGGTCATGAGTTCAAATCCCAGCACCACCAAGCGGCCACTGCTGGGTCTTTAAGCAAGGCCCTTAACTGTCAAACGCTCATTTGTAGGTTCCTCTGGATAAATGCAAGTTCAATGGGTTTATTTCAGCACAACAAACATTTAACTATTTTTATTTCTTAATTTTCCTAATGATATTTTCAGCAGGAGGGATTTACTGTACAGACAAGCCGAAAACGTGATTCTTGCACCACCTAGTGGCAGAGAAATGAACATGCGTGTAGCGGTCATACCACGAAGGTGCAATGTACAGTAGATTATGTAGGTATATTACACTCTAGGGACTGAGCATACGCACTGAATAGGAAGTCATTAGAGATTAGAGAAGTGTGTGTGGGTTGGAGGGACAGAGTGTCAAATAGAAGTTGAATATAGGAATTATTGTGTCTGAATCTGTTGCTTTAACCAATCAGATTGCAAGTTGGTTACTCCGAGGCTCCATGTAGGCGTCCAAACACTAACATTTTTATGTCCATTGATTGGATGGTCAGTGAGCGCTCTATTCAGAGCCTGCAAACTGCACAAGATCAAATGTGTGTGTATGGATTTAATAGGGTTTTTTTTTATTTCACAATGGCTGTCAGAAAAGTGTAAATTAATTTGGTCACAGATAAACATACGTGGACTTTCATAAGATATACAGGGGCTTTTCAAGAAAAGCTGGACATTGTAAGAAAAGGACGGCCAAAACAATTCAATACATTTAAGCTTTTTCCATGAACAATTTACGCTTTGCCGTTTTCTTTCCCATAGAATTTGCACAGAAACACAATTTGCCTTCATTCCAAATCCCCAGGAAAACCATTAAATGCACAGAAAAAGTAAAAATGAAAAGTACAAATAAATAAATAAAAAAGTTTGCCATGTTCCTGAAAACGGCACCATAGTCTGAAAGAAAGAAGAAAGCAGAAGAGAGGAAATCTCACTACTTCAGACCCGATCATTTTCACCAAATCAACACCACCACATTTATATGCTAAATAACATGACATTGTTAAAACCTGTTGGCCCTGTATTAGAGTGGAGCTTCTGCTTTACACGTCTGAATTGTTGCTGTAGCAACATTCAATATTAGAACACATTAAACTCGTGATTTCATTTACGGTCTGAACGAATGTCGGAGATTCTGCGATCGAAAAGGAATCAAAGCCTTCCCATGGATCAGACATGTGAATTCAGAAGTGCTGTAATGTAAAAACACTCATTCACATGTATTAAAAGGTCTTTTTTTTTTTTATAGAAAAGTGAACGCTTGAGCACATGACACAATGAACTTTTAACACAGTATCCTGTGGCTTAAGGTACGAACAACTATTCGTAGAAAAGTAAAGCAGAACTCCATGATGATTACTGCAGTAGAATCAGAAACGTATCAGGGAGTAGCGGTGTAACGGTACACGTATTCGTACCGAAACTCTTTCAGCTCGGTGCACATTTGGACCGAATACATTCCCTTTTTACATGCAGAACCTGATAAAAATCTGAGTTACCACATAAAAGTATTAAGTGGTGGATCACAAGTTAGTTTGATCTCCGCCTCGGACATAAGTGCATTTTTTTTTTTTATTATTTTTAAACTTGAAAATATTATATCAGTAGGAGAATGCTGAGGATGGAGCCACCAGGAAGGAGGAAATGCAAGAAGGAGGTTTATGGATGTGGTGAGGGAAGACATGCAGGTAGCTGGATTGAAAGAGGAAGATGTAGATGACAGAGGGGTATGGAGATGATCCGCTGTGGTGACTCCTGATGGGAGAAGCCGAAAGCAGAAGAAGAAGATTAAACTTATAAACATACACAACAATGCCAGGGGTTTAAAAAGTGGTCTGTGGTCACTCACACCGTACCGGAAACACGATTTGTAGTGCGTATGTTTTTTCCTGCTCATTGCTAACACTGGTGATATGAATTCTTTAGCGTTTTATATCCAGCTTCCTTTTAAAGTATGAAATCCTGACAATTCTGCATATTGCAGGAGTGAATGAATGAATGATGTAAAAAATGATGTTAAAGTGTGTGAGATAAGTAGAACAGTTAAGTAGATCATATCTATAGAAAATTTTAATATTATTTAAAAAATACACATCTGCAATACCCAAATGTAGTCTAACAAATCTTAACTATTTAATGTTTCCATTTAATTTATTCAATATAATAAAAACGTTTATTGCATTAATTTGATTTATTCTATTTGTTGATTTTTTACTTTATATAAAATATTTTTATATTCAACCAAGCAAGCATTTAATAAAACATTGTTTTAAAAATGTAAACTGTTGATATTTACAAACGTTAGTGATAATGTTAATAATAATAATAATAATAATAATAATAATAATAATAATAATAATAATAAACTGCACTGCAAAAAAAAACCCTAAAAAAAGTAATTTTATGTTTTGCATTTCTTCCTCCTAAACTGCACCGATATTGAACTGGGCCGTGATTTAAAAACAAAAGGGACGTCCCAAACTGTGAATTTTGTGTACCGTTACACTGCTGAAAGAGAGCCGTCAGTATCCTTGCAGTGTAGTGCAGAGTTTAGAAGGGTGAAGGAAGATCAAGGAGGATAAAACTGGCCCTGAACCTGCTGGTTCTGATGTGCGAAAGCCAACGTCGTTCATCTACTCACCGATAATCCCCTGAGGAGTGACCAGATCAGACCAGATTTTCATGTCCTCAAATTTGACCTTGACCAGAGACGCCTGGCCCAGTTTCTCCAGAGGGAGTTCTTGCAGACGCTCCACTCTGCTGAAGAACAGCACCTGAGGAGTGGCTCCAGCAGCCAGAGCATCGCAGATCAGGCGCTTTCCCTCCAGCACCACTTTGCACTCCTGCTCTCGAAATGACTTGGAACGGGCGATGCTCACCAGCTTTCTGAAAATCCAAAACAGGTGAAAAGACACAATTGGTCCAAATCATTTCCATTCAGTCGTTTCATAGCCATTACAAAGGACACGCAAAACCCCGGCAGCACTGATTAACTTCCACTTTACACAAAACAATGGTGCTGAAAAGTTTGTAAATTTGCCAGATTTCTGCATAAATATGACATAAAACATCAGCAAAAGCTCTAAAAGTAGGCAAAAAGAGTCCCTTATAAAAAAACAAGAATTTAGTTATTGAGAAAAATGCTCCGTTATTGCATGTCTCAGAGTAGAAGCAAAAGTATGTGAACCCCTAGGACAGCGGTGTCGAGCTCGATCATAGTTTGGGCCAAAATAAGAAAAAAATTTGGTGTAAGGAAAAGACCAAACACTGTTGATATTTAATGCACAACAAGTCCGAGAGGACACAGAATCTTCTTCATTTGGCTTTTACCCATTAGGGGGCGCCACAGCAGATCATTCGTCTCCACACACCCCTGTCCTCTACATCTGCCTCTTTCACCCCAACCACCTGCATGTCTTCCCTCACCACATCCATAAACATCCTTCTTGGCCTTCCTCTTTTCCTCCTACCTGGTGGCTCCATTTTCCTTGTTCTGAGACTACAGGGATGCTCACTTTCTGCAGAAGTGCAGTCCTCTTGCTTTTACTCATCGAGGTCTGAGACTTGGATCCCCTCACTCTCACACGTTCACTCAGGTTTGTTGATGGTGGTGTGGTGGGCCGTCTCTTATCCCAGAGATCCCTCATGTCTGTGTTACCTTCTGGTTCTCCCTTTTAGTTATGCTGCCATAGCGAGTCTTGCCGGAGTCCCAACTGCACAGTGACTTTAACTCTCATGCAACAATAGGTACACTTGATAATCCATATCCTTCTCTTCCTGTCACCCTCTTCTCTCTCTCTCTCTCTCTCTCTCTCTCTCTCTCTCTGTTGAGTTAAACATGCTCCTGAGGCTCCAGTGACCACTGTTCCTGCCCCTCTTCCCTCTGTGGATCTTCCCACTTCGTCCAGGCCTGCCTCTGGATAGTGTTCTCTTCGACTGGAGGCCACTCTGTGCAGCTTGGGACGGTTTCTCATCAACACCTTGTGTGGTTCCATGAAATTCCAGAGTAAGAACAGGAGCTTTGAGGATGGATTGGACTGTAGTTAATGTCAACAGTCTCCTACACTGACTCAGGAATACAGTTCGCTTCTGATCATCATCACTGTACCCCACAACATTGTATATCTGCTATAAATGGACATTCGGTGCAACCCAGATGAGGATGGGTTCCCTCTTGAATCTGGTTCCTCTCAAGGTTTCTTCCTTATACATCTCAGGGAGTTTTTCCTTGCCACAGTCTCCATTTGCTCACTCATCAGGGACAAACTTACACTTATAAAAAACATATTCATTTTTAATCACCACATTATCTGTGTAAAGCTGCTTTGAGACAATATTCATTGTTAAAAGCGCTATACAAATAAATATGAATTGAACTGAACTTGTTTAACAGATTTTTTAAACAGAGGTTTTTACAACACGTGTGGAGTTGCATCACGGCATGAACGGAGGAAAAATCTGAGACTGAGTAATTCAGCTTGATCTTCACTGTTCATCCTACAGGTTCACATTCTTTTGGATCTGGAAGTTGAATTATGTCAACTGGATAGAAGATAGAAGTCAAGTTGACTTCCAAACAAGCGCACATGGATGACTGAGAATCTCCAGACACATTTTGGATCATTTACTTCACAAAAAAGACAAGTTTTTATATTTTTGGGGTTTTTTTGTCCTCAAGTTTTAGGTCACATTTTGAAAAGAGAATAAGACTCTATCGTGGGCGTCACATCACTCAGTAAGTGAGGAATATCTAGGGGAAGGGTGCAGGGAGGGATTTGAGACAGGATCACACTCACGCGAGTCTCTTGTCTCCAGGAAGAGCTTTATCAAACCGCAGACCGCCCAGCTGCTGCCTCACACCGCGACTCTCTACTGTTACTCTGGGAAAGTTCCCAGTAGATCTCCCCGCTCCATGTTGCCCTGAATCCGATGTCTTCTCTTTAAGCCTCCGTCCGTCTGTCTTGTTATTTCTTGTCTTGTCTTTCTCTTTCTCAGGGTCAGACTGATACTTGCGCTGTTTGTTTTCCTCAGCTGGTTTAATGAGAGTCTCATGTTCATCTCCGGGATAAATCACAGCTACAGGTCTCCGCCTCAGACCTCGAATAAACCTCCGCGGATTTACAACTACACTGTTACAGCTCCTCAAATACAATAATGCCCTTCTCTCAGTCATTAAAAGCAGCTCTCGACTCACGTTGCCGATGAGCGCCGCCATGTTTCTTTCTTATTGGATAACGTCACACTTTGGGCGGAGCTAAATACACGCTTTCAAAGAGTTTTCAATTATATTTATATATTACAAAAATATATTTTAAGTGCACACTTTCTTAAAATCGTTAGTAAAATAGAAAATGAATTAAAAAATGTATTTTGAATAAATAAAAGCCAAACACGTAATAATGAAAAAGAGAAAGTTGTTTGTAACCGATCGTCGAAAAACTGATTCCCAGGCTGATCAATCGAACCTGAGCCGCAGTGAAGTGAAATGATGGCGCTCAGAAGGGCTTTGCATTTTGTTTTTAAAGTAGGAGACAGGAGTAAGACAGCTGTCTTTTACAGGGATGTCCTCGGTATGAAGGTAGGAGGCGCTTATGAAAGGTTTATGTCAACTCCTGAGTGCAATCAAATTTATTGCGCAATTATTAAAGAATATTTAGTTTTTAAATTATTGATTGCATTAAAATGTCCTCATTCCAATATATAGATTTTACGCCATGAGGAATTTGAAGAGGGCTGCAAGGCAACGTGTAATGGGTGAGCAATGGATTGTTAAAGTAGTTATGACTTGGTTAGCAAATCCACCTTTAAAGCAAATGATAAGGAAGTACTGAAGGGACCTTTGAACATTATTAACATACAGTGGCAGAAAGGTGCTCTATATCACTGATTTACATTTAAATCTATTTTTTTGTCCATGAATACGTATTAAATTATTCCCAATAGTCTGTTCATGTTGCTTGAAGCTGTTGCTTTAACTAATCAGAATGTGAGTTTGTTGATGCCGGGGCCATCTAGCAGGCGTCCAATAATGTCGACATTTTCACGTCCTATGATTGGACGGTAGAGGGCGCACTAGTCAGAGCTTGCAAACCGCATCTGTAGCAAACTACAGAAGCTCACATATATTCATGTGGCTTTTTTATTACACAATGGCTGACAGAGGAGAGAAAATTCATTTGGTTGCAAATATACTTACAAAGACAGTTACTTATGGCTGGACATTGTGAAGAAAGGTCGGCCAAAATAGTTAAAAATAGTTGTTGTGCTTTATCATAGACCATTTATACTTTTGCGTTGTCTTTCTTGTAGAATGTGTACAAAAACACTTAATCTGCCTTCATTTTAAATCCCCACGAAAAAGCCGGGGTCATTTTATAATATTGATAGTGTGGTAGGTGGAAGCTCGGTGGTTAAGGCATTGGACTTTGGATCGGAAGGTTCAAATCCCACCACCACTGAGCTGCCACTGCTGGGCCCTTGAGTTGCCTAGTTGTAAGTCACTCTGGTTAAGGCTGTCTGCCAATTGCCATAAATGCAAATGTAAATATTGATGCTTCTGCTAGAGATGATGTATGCAGGCAGTGCAGCTGTGGCTGCAGTGAAGGGAGACTTGTTGAATTGTGTATATTTTGTTTCTTACTTTAACAATAGCATTTATTCTCTTTGTATGAGATACTTGTCTGAGATGCAGTGCTCTGTTATACAGTGTTTCTCTATCATTTTGATGGTTTCTATAGCCATGGTGTCATATTGGTGGATTGATTCGGGTACCATCACATGTGAACCAAAATGCAATCTACTTTTTACGTGGAGAACATAGTTAAAATCTGAGTTCTTTCACGAACGTATTAAGGGGAGGACCGCAAGTTTGTTTAGTCTCTGCCTCACGTTTTCAGCACAGTGTCACTCTTAATAATAATAATAATAATAATAATAATAATAATCTTTATAATATTTCCAGAGATCACTATTTAAATAAGTTAGAAGCGGTTTTAGAGTGTTTGATTTTTGTTTTTATTTATTCCAGGCCTTATGATGGAAAATGGAGTAAAACCATGGTCGGCTTTGGTCCAGAGAATGATCACTTTGTAGCTGAGTTGACATATAACTATGGAGTCGGAGAATACAAACTTGGCAATGACTTTTTGGTAGATTTATGAACTACTCTTTTTTCAGATGTTTCCTTGAAATGAATCACAATTAAATCATTAATAATAATCTGTATTTTATTTATTAGTTTTCTGTCACGAGTAAGTAATGCTTAACACTACTGAGCAGTCTGTGTACATTTCCATGAAGCACAGATGTGTATGTAACATTTTATTTATTTATTTATTTTGTGTGCAGGGTTTCACCGTACAGTCGAGTCAAGCTGTCAGCAATGCCAGGAAAATAGGTTGGCCTCTTACTGAGGTTGGGGAAGCTCTGTATTTGGCAGAAGCTCCTGGTGGATATCGATTCTACCTGCTCGACAAAGATCAGCCAGATCATGGTAAGAAAAAATAAGTATTTTATTTTTTTCTATTAAAACAGGATTTATCTTTTTTCCAATTCAGTTATTCTTTTGTTTTTAGCAACTTCTCTAATACTAATGTTTCTCTTTGATTTCCTATCGGGACTTTGGAAAAGATCCGGTTCAGAAAATCACCTTGGGCGTGTCTGACCTGCAGGGCTCGGTACATTACTGGTCTTCATTGCTGGGGATGAAAGTGATGGAGAAAAGTGAGGCGAAGAAAAGCGTACTAATGGCATTCACAGACAGTCAGGTTTGTTTGTAAAGACCATTTTTCTTCAACAAATACGAAGCGGTTTTCTCATTTATACAATCATGAGATCAGTGCTTCTCCATACATTTTAACAAGACATATGAGATAGTATCAAAACGTTTCAAGACTCGCTCTGTATACAAGAAAGATTTTATTTATCCTGCCACTTCTGGAGTGTGTTCTGGAAGTCTTTTGTTCAAAGCGTATCAAGTACCTTTTGCAATTCCCACTGGATCAAAACGGCGACCTTTGAGCCGGATCTTCATCTTCAGGAACTAGTCTCTAAACTTTCTGATACCACCTCGTAGTATATAGTACACCAGTCCACCGAGAACGATAAACCCTTTTCTTTTTTCTATTTTGTTATATATAAATGTATTTAACATTGTGTATACAGTCATATCAAGTATATGACATATGTATACTTGACATATACAAGTCAACAACTTTAAAAACCATACTATGAACAGAGATACAGAGACATGCAAGAATTCCTGATTTTAAGTCTGTATTAATTTCCAGTGTAAACTGGAGCTACAGGATATCGGGGCTGCTGTGGATCATGGAACTGCTTTTGGCAGGATTGCGTTTTCTTGCCCACGAGAACAGGTCAAATATCAGACTAAACTTTTAAACTGAACTAATGTAGCTCCTGCCTCAGGAGTAAAACGTCGCTCTCCAGCTCACGAATGCTTAACTGTCTTTCTAAGGTTTCTATCTGTTACATTTCATCAGTTACATGATATCGAGGCTCTGATGAAAAAGGAAAACCAGAAGATCCTCACGCCCCTCGTCAGCCTGGACACTCCGGGGAAGGCTACTGTGGAAGTGGTCATTCTGGCTGATCCTGTGAGTCTCAGCAGACAAACTATGTGTCCAGTATAACTACAACTGTTTAGTCACAAAGCATGTGAGAAAAGTAACAAGAAAGAAATTGACTTTTATAATGTATAAGGATGGTGCTAGAAGAAATTGTTTTGTTAATTATATGAGTTAACTGGATTGTAGAGAAATGTAATCTAATTATTGTAATTCTAACCAATATTAAAGACTAAATACTTGATATAATACCAATATTAAACATATTACATGCTTGTGTGTACTAGAGGTCAGTGATTGCTGATCACTGGAACTATCAGCTATCGGCAAAAATCCATTCCCATAGAGGACTAGTCTCTATATAGCCTTTATTTGTTATTACAGCACAGTGAAATTCTTTCTTTGCATATCCCAGCTTGCTCCGAACCCGGAGTCAGAGCACAGGGTCATCCATGATACAGTGCCCCTGGAGCACAAAGGGTTAAGGGTCTTGCTCAAGGACCCAAGAGTGCCATCTTGGCAATATCGGTACTTGAATCTCCGACCTTCCGATCAGTAACCAACGCCTAAAGCACTGAGCTCCCACTTCCCATAGTTTTTCCTGGTTGTGTTATACACTACAAGAGCGGCCTCTAGAGGCTAATTACTGATGTCACATGCTGTTTATTTGATGTCTTTTTTTTATATTAATTTTGGATGTAAATTTTTATTTATTTGGGGAGTTACTTCTTGTATCAGTTTAAATGCATGTCTTATTTTTCTCAATATTTATTAATATAATTAATATATTTGTATTTATTTCATTTAGCACATTGTCATGAATCAATACTGATGTTTTATTTTTGTATTGATTATCGGTTATCACCAAATATTTTTAAGCTATCAGTATCGGTAAAATCTGTCGGACTCCAGTGTGTGCCGTATTTTTCGGACTATAAGCCGCTACTTTTTTCCCACGTTTTGAACCCCGCGGCTTAAACAACGGAGCGGCTAATATATGGATTTTTCTTGGGTTTTTCCCGGTTTCACAAACTTTAAGCCAAAAACCTGAGCAACATAACATTAGACCAATGAAATTTCCGAAAGGAAACAAAAAAACGCACTTCACCTGTGTTCTAAGCTGCACGGCTTCGGGAGAAAAACCTCCACCGGTGGCGCATGACGATGACAAAAGATAAACTCCCCAGAGAAATACAGTGGTACCTTGACCTACGAGTTTAATTCGTTCCGTGGACGAGCTCGTATCTCAATTTGCTTGCACATCAAATCAGTTTTCCATATTGAAAATACTTAAAATGGCATTAATCCGTTCCAACCCTCAAAATGACACCCCGTTTTTATGTTTCCTGTTATTAAATTGAAAAATACATTTCTAAATAACAAATCTTGTATAAAAACATAATAGAAAGAGTATGTAAAGATATAATAAGGTTTTATACAGTGTATTTTTCTTGGAGATGAAACGACTTGAGCTAACGAAAACGCCGGTGGGGGGGGGGGGTGTGTGTGTGTGTGTGTGTGTGTGTGTGTGTGTGTGTGTGTGTGTGTGTGTGTGTGTGTGTGTGTGTGTGTGTGTGTGTGTGTGTGTGTGTGGAAGGGGGGTAGAGGCGATAAGCGGAGGCGGAGGGAAGACTCATTTTTTCTTGGCAACAGTGTGTTATGGGTTAGACAAAGAAACTTAGAAATGAGATCAGAAAATAAAAAGGACATAATCCTCGGTCTCCACACACGCAGTAATAGCGGAAGAATGCAGTGGCAGGCGATTCCCAAAATACCTCTATGCTCCTAATAGAAGCGCAACATATTGCATTTAGTATCTTTCGTTAAAGCCTGTGTAAAGTTCATTAGTTTCAGTGTAGACAGGTGCGCTTATTTATGTTAAAAATAAAAATCTTTGTCAAATTCAGTGGGTGCGGCTTATATAAGGGTGCTTTATAGTCCGGAAATTACGGTACATTGCAACTACATAAACTTGCCTCAAAAACTAAAACTTTTTGTACAATTCTATTTCAGTAGTTAGCTCTTTAGGCGAGAACTCAGTAGTTTAATCAAACCACAAATGGACAGTGTTATTGTCATATCTCAAGAGGCAATGCCATTCACAGTATTATATGGACATTTTTTCTACAACACAAACATTATGCCTTTAATACAGGACGGACATGAGATCTGCTTTGTTGGAGATGAAGCATTCCGCCAGCTGTCCGCCTTTGACCCCGATGGAAATGAATTGCTTGATAAGGTACCTTATCAAAGACACACGCTATTTATTTATAATGTCTGCTTTTTTTCATTTGATTTGTTTTTTTTTTAGGCCATGGCTGCTGATAAGAGTGACGAATGGTTTGCAAAACACAAAAAGCAGAAGGCGTCCGCATAAAGTCTTTCAAAATCTGTAGAAACGTGGAAGGAAGCTGAAAATTACAATTTATTACGACTTCAATTTGATTGCTGCGATTTATCTTGCTTTGTCGACACAAAGATCTACGCTTATATGTTTGTATTTGTATTGATTTATCCCTAAAGGTATACTGAATTAATTAAAAAAACATTTTTTTTTTTTTTTTAAATGTATCACAATACTTGTTCTGCTGCATTTAATTATTTTGTTTGAATACTGATTGTACATTCTGAAGACTATCAGTAGAGTAAGCTGAAGCTTTAACATACACTCAGTAGCTACTTTATTACATGTAGCAACCTTGTAACTGCACTCACTGGCCAATTATACAGCTACATATACAGCATTTGCATGGATATATTTACATAGTGCTTAGGTGGTGGACTGTTCTGGTGCTTTCTCAGTTACACTGGCTTGATTGTGTGCTTTGTTCCGAGTGTTTCAGGCACCAAGTTTTTCAGACAGTATGTTGGACTTTCTTGCTGGAAGTCTTTATATGTGTATTTGTCACCGTCCAACCCTTCTTTCAACTGTTCCCTGCATATCAGTGGCACTCAGGTTAGTAGGGTGAAGAGTGGAAAGTTGGTTGAACCAGATGACATACTGGTGTTTAGGAGGGATGGCAGTGGAGTTTTTAACAAGATTGTTTAAGAAGATTTTGGAAGGTGAGAAGATGCCTGAGGAATTGAGAAGGAGTGTGCTGGTACAGATCTTTAAGAATAAGGAAGATGTGCAGACCTGCAGTAACTACAGGGGAATAAAGTTGATCAGTCACACCATGAAGTTATGGGAAAGAGCAGTGGAAGCCAGGCTGAGAGAAGAGGTGACCATCTGTAAGCAGCAGTGTGGTTTAATGCAGAGGAAGTGCACCACAGATGCATTATTTGCTTTGAGAATGTTTATGGAGAAGTATAGAGAAGGTCAGAAGGAGTTGCATTGTGTGTTTGTGCCGAGTGTTTAAAGGCCCTGGCATGGAGAAGCTGATGCTGGATCTATGATGATCACAAATTGTTCTGTATTGTTGAAAGATTTATGACCAAACTTTTGATGTCACCCATATGAGGATGGGTTCCCCTTTGAGTCTGGTTCCTCTCAAGGTTTCTTCCTCATATCATCTAAGGGAGTTTTTCCTTGCCACTGTCGCCACGGCTGCTCATCAGGGACAAACGCACACCATTCACCTTCACTGTTGTTTTCTGTAAAGCTGCTTTGAGACAATGTCTGTTGTGAAAAGCGCTATACAAATAAACTTGACTTGACTTGACTTGACGTGTTTGTGGATTTAGAGAAAGCGTACGTGCCAAGAGAGGAATTGTTGTTTTGTATGAGGAAGTCAAGTGTGTCAGAGAAGCAGCAGTGAAGTGTGCAGTAGAAACAACAGACTGGTTCAAAGTGAAGGTTGGACTGCATCAAGGATCGGCTCTGAGCCTTTTCCTGTTTGCAGTGGTGATGGACAGGTTGACGGACAAGGTCAGACAGGAGACTCCATGGACTGTGATGTTTGCGGATGATATTGTAATTTGTGGTGAGAGTAGGGAGCAGGTTGAGAGGAGCCTGGAGAGGTGGAGGTACATGCTGGAGAGAAGGGGAATGAAAGTCAGTAGGAGTAAGACTGTTTACATGTGTGTGAATGAGAGGGAGGGCAGTGGAGTGGTGCGGTTGCAGGAAGAAGAGGTGGTGAAGGTGGAGGAGTTCAGGTACCTGTGGTCAACAGTGCAAAGTAATGGTGAGTGTGTTAGATAAGTGAAGAAAAGAGTGCAGGCAGTGTGGAGTGGGTGGAGAAGAGTGATAGCAGGAGTGATTTGTGATAGAAGGGTATCTGCAAGAGTTGAGGTTAACAGTAGGAGAATGCTGAGGATGAAGCCACCAGGAAGGAGGAAAAAAGGAAGACCAAGGAGAAGGTTTATGGATGTGTTGAGGAAAGACATGCAGGTAGTTGGGTTGAAATAGGCAGATGTAGAGGACAGAGGGGTTTGGAGACGGATGATCCACTGTCATGACCCTTAATGGGAGAAGCCAAAAGAAGAGGAAGAAGTAGATATGCAGTTAAACAAAGACAAACTCTGTAATTGTTGATTTGGTGAAATTTTCTGTAAGATGTTTAACATTTATGATAGCTGTACAATAGCAGTCTCCAGTGTTGGTGCTTTGACAAGTCAGTTATTATTTTACAGGAAAAAGCTGTTTATAGAACAAAAGTGATTATAGAAACTGGGGGATGTTTTACAACATAATATAAATAATAGATTAATGGTGTAAGGTCCAATTATTATCTAAAGGAAGAAATTCAATAACAAATATTAAATGGCAAGTTAAAGAAACAAACTTAGTTCAGAATCCATGGTTTTTCAGCAGAAATAAAGCTAGGCGGTTCCATGCAAGCACCCTAAAGCACGGTCAATACGCAATCTTTATATACCTCCTGCCTTCTGTACAATGCACTTCTTTCTGTTCATTTCCTCATTTACCACCGTTATCTTCGAATGCCCACATTCTTTCCATTTAAATAAAATACTGGTGGTGAAACCCATCCATCACTTTTTTTTCTTTTTTTAATTAACATGCAATTCATTTATTGCTGCCTTATGGCCCTGTAACTTGGGAACATTTGCAAATCCTGGCTGGATCTTTTGACACATTATTACTCTTGACTTGACTTGATCTGTTCTTTTGACACATTATTACATTTGAAAAATCACTCCTTCCGAATTTAAGAACAAGATATATTGTTTGCTAATTACTTCAAGTGTGATTCTTTAAATATACTGTTTTGACTGTTTACCATAAAAACATATTTCATGCATTATTAAAACAGAATAATGTAGAAAAGGTAAAAGGCACCATACTGTGTCATTTATACATACATTCAAATAATGTAATTGTTGCAAACTTGGTATAAAAGTAATAGAACATATCAGGAGGTGCTGTTACTGTTAACTGCCTTTTGATAACTGTTACTGTCTTTTGTTTTTTTTACAATTATACAATCAGTTGTATATGCACTATATAGTTTAAATCTGGTGGACACCTTACCATCATGCCCTTCCACTAGATTATGTAGTGTGGCACAAGAGTGATCTGAAGCTGGGTAAGAAGTTCTCGGGGATTAGTCTGTGGTTCCAGTTTATCCCTAATGAGGTTGAATACATACACTTGACATCTCAGTGGTGGGCTGTGCATTTCACACCTGGGCCTTAAGGGTCCTACCTGAATCTACCTTTTAATACCATCATAATTACACCACGGACAACATTATATAGAAACTCAGTATTACGGAGCACTGCATTACAAACAGGTATCTCATGCAGCAAGAATGAATAACTACGAAAGCAAGCAATTCAATTCACACGGTGAAACTAGTCTCCTTTCACTGCAGCCACAGCTGTGCTGCCTGCATACATATCTAGCAAAAGCATCAATATTGCATCCATAAAAAACATGGGTTTTTCATATATATATATATATATATATATATATATATATATATATATATATATATATATATATATATATATATATATATATATATATCTGTGCATTCTTTAGAAACTCTACCAATTTACTATTGTGAATAATTTAATATATATTTATAGAAATATAATAGATATATGGACATATATATATATCTCATCTCATCTCATCTTCTCCCGCTTATCCGTAATTCGGGTCGCGGGGTCAGCAGTCTAAGCAGATTCCCCAGACACTTCTCCGTGTCCAGGGATCGGGCTGTCAAGGCCCCTGCCTTCGACTGCTGCCCAATCCTCTCAGCACCGGTCCCTTACGGTCCCTCCTGCAGGTGGTGAGCCCACAGGAAGGGACATATATATATATATATATATATATATATACACATATACGAAAGTATTCAGCCCCCATTGAACTTTGCGACCTTTTGCCACATTTCAGGCTTCAAACAAAGATATAAAACTGTAATTTTTTGTGAAGAATCAACAACAAGTGGGACACAATCATGAAGTGGGACAAAATGTATTGGATATTTCAAACTTTTTTATCGAATAAAAAACTGAAAAATTGGGCGTGCAAAATTATTCAGCCCCCTTAAGTTAATACTTTGTAGCGCCACCTTTTGCTGCGATTACAGCTGTAAGTCGCTTGGGGTATGTCTCTATCAGTTTTGCACATCAAGAGACTGAAATTTTTGCCCATTCCTCCTTGCAAAACAGCTCAAGCTCAGTGAGGTTGGATGGAGAGCATTTGTGAACAGCAGTTTTCAGTTCTTTCCACAGATTCTCGATTGGATTCAGGTCTGGACTTTGACTTGGCCATTCTAACACCTGGATATGTTTATTTGTGAACCATTCCATTGTAGATTTTGCTTTATGTTTTGGATCATTGTCTTGTTGGAAGACAAATCTCCGTCCCAGTCTCAGGTCTTTTGCAGACTCCATCAGGTTTTCTTCCAGAATGGTCCTGTATTTGGCTCCATCCATCTTCCCATCAAGTTTAACCATCTTCCCTGTCCCTGCTGAAGAAAAGCAGGCCCAAACCATGATGCTGCCACCACCATGTTTGACAGTGGGGATGGTGTGTTCAGGGTGATGAGCTGTGTTGCTTTTACGCCAAACATAAAGTTTTGCATTGTTGCCAAAAAGTTCGATTTTGGTTTCATCTGACCAGAGCACCTTCTTCCACATGTTTGGTGTGTCTCCCAGATGGCTTGTGGCAAACTTTAAACGACACGAGTCTCCCACCTCAGCTGTAGATCTCTGCAGTTCATCCAGAGTGATCATGGGCCTCTTGGCTGCATCTCTGATCAGTCTTCTCCTTGTATGAACTGAAAGTTTAGAGGGACGGCCAGGTCTTGGTAGATTTGCAGTGGTCTGATACTCCTTCCATTTCAATATTATGGCTTGAACAGTGCTCCTTGGGATGTTTAAAGCTTGGGAAATCTTTTTGTATCCAAATCCGGCTTTAAACTTCTCCACAACAGTATCTCGGACCTGCCTGGTGTGTTCCTTGTTCTTTATGATGCTCTCTGCGCTTTAAACGGACCTCTGAGACTATCACAGTGCAGGTGCATTTATACGGAGACTTGATTACACACAGGTGGATTTTATTTATCATCATTAATCATTTAGGTC
>NC_139581.1:25114089-25227907 GCF_946808225.1 Silurus aristotelis
TTGCCGTAAGTATTGGAATTACGTACCACGCATGAATGTAGCTGTTTTGTTTCATGTTTTACACTACTGACAGCACTGAAATCGCACAGCACTGTTGAATGTTCAAATCCGATTGGTCAGAAGGTGTTTGTTTTTTTTGTTACAGTGCTCTTCTAGTAGTAGCACAGGATTATATGCTAGGTTATCTTTTCTGTTTCATGGAGGATGGCTGAGGCTCTATGTAATTTAAGACTAGTAATTAAATACAGTCACTAGGTTTTTAGCCAGGGAAGTCTTCAGGACAGTGGACTTTGCACTTTCCTTTTCTCAGTTGAACAGGAACAATAATTACAGGAACTAACTTGTTTTGCAGATGTTCTCCCCCCGTAAATGCAATTCTGCATTTTGTTCCCTAATAATAATCATTGTAATAAATGGTAAAGTTGCTGTGGATTTAGAGGAATATAACACATTGGGATGCAAAATTATATTACAGTAAGCAACTTCAGGGAGTTTGTTTATCTAATCATCAATACCATCCTATTTTTGATTATTTACTTATGAGACCACGGCTCCAAGTGGATAAGTGGATACATAATCTCATTACATATTTGTGTTTATCCACATGTCTTTAGACGCCTGAACATTGTTGTATAATGCTACATTGATAAGGCAATTATGATAATTAACCATATCAAGGCTTTTAAAGTCATTGAGTTGGTGTGGTCGATTAAATAAGTGCTCCGGCTTTCCCTTTTTGCCTTCAAACTCAATGAAACAACAGCCGGAATGCCTAATTTTATTCGAGTTAATTTAATTAAGTGGATTGAATTAGGCACCCTTTATAAGATAAACACGCTTTACTCTGGTCTCCAAATTATTCGTTTGAGTTTTGCAATGAAGGAGAAAACAGAATTCTTAGCATAGACAGTTAAAAATACAAACGTGACCGTTACAGCCCGCGTTGTTCACCTCTGTATGAAGTAGTCACATCACAAATTCTGCTTTAGTCAAGTAACTTTATGCTAAACCATATTTGATTTTTCATAGTAGGAAAAAAGGAAATGTTGAATTGATCATGATCATTCAGACAATCATTCAGATTAATTCACACACACATTATTTAGGTGTTGTTGGTGGATAACAGCTGTTTAGTTCAGCAGAAATATTTAAATGGTAAGATAATGGATATATAAAGTTATTATATTGTTCTGTGGTATGTTGGGAAAATGTCCATCATATTTGCCATTATCCTTTCTGTAAATATTTGCATGAGCATCATCCTCTGAAAAATCCATGTCGGATGACCATTAATACCCACATGTGGTTGCTTGTGCTTCAGGAGATACTTGGCACTATGTGTGGGTGAGACTCGGGTACGGATTGACCTGCAGGAGCCTTTTAAGCCACAAGCGACCCAGAATCCGGATGGAAATCCCAGCAAGTCACCTGTTAGTCCTTCAACACTGCGCTCTTTGTCCCAGGTGGGCTTCCGAACACACTCCAGCTTATCTCTGAATCTCTGCGTGATTTGTTGCCATCACCTCTTTTCCCTCTTTCTGCTCTGCAGCTGCTGTCACTTCACGTTGGCTCTTTGAACGTGATGGTTCTGAACCTGCTGCTGCCGGAGTCCCTCTGGCACATGACAAGCACCGCTATAACTCTTCTGCTCGATCACCAGTCCAAGAGGTACAAAATATGCCTGGATTTTTATTATTGGAAGGCCAGTCATAGATTGAGAAGTTGTGCTAAGTCTAGTGGTTCTCCTGTTTTGTAGGTTGGCCTGGGATTTTACTGTGGGACAGATCAGCAGTAAAGTTTTAAAAAGCAGCAGGCTGGTATGTGCTCTTTTATTCTTTAATAAATTCTTGTTCCTGCCTAGAATTCAATCCAGTATCTGGTTCATTGAAAATGTTTTAATTGTAGACTTGTCTTGTACACAGCATGACAATAACCCTTGTTTTTATTATACAATGTCGTCATATCTAAATGCTGCTGTCAATAGTGAATGCAGTAAATAAAAATCCACGGTCATTCGAAGCTGCGTATTAAATCAGTTTCCTGTCAGCAGGACACGTGTCTGGCGGAGGTGTCTCTGGGCTTGGCTGTGAGTGGTGATGTGAGCTTGCCCGACTTGCGCCCTGGCCAGCTGGCACTCAGCGTGAGGACCCTGTTGGCAGAACTGCATGAAGGACTCTTCCATTCTCAGCTGCTTCTTCCGAAAGCAGGTTCTATTACAGAGACTGATAATCCTGCACTAAAAGAGGATTCACAAGGTGTGTAGACTTGCACCAGGGCTGCTCAGCTTCACTTAATTATATGTAGATTAGGGGTGTAAAAAAATGTTGATACACGTACGTATCGCGATATTTTGTTTGGCGATACTGTATCGATTCCTAAAAATGAAATGTCGATATTTGGAGGGGGGAAAAAAAAGATTCATGGCAGTTGTTTTTTTTTTTTTTTATCCCGACCGCTAGATAGATAGCAGTCTTCTTATCTCTGTTATTGAACAGAGACAGGGAGTACTAGCTTAAACTTCTATTCAATTTTTATTTTAGCTAACATTAGGTAAAACAATGTATTGGCTTTTAAGTGACATCACATTATAAGACTATTTAATTGATGAAGTTTTTATGTCCCAGAACATGCAGAAGATGAGTATATAGAGGTGAAAGCCATAGAGAGGGTTTACCGTACGATTCCCCAGAAGGTCAATGTGGAGTTTGAGAACACTAACATAACCCTCTCGATGCACAGCCAGAAGCGGTGAGTGCACAGCTTTATTTTGAGGATTTGTTCTATTTGCTTTCTTGCTGTGACTCTTTCTTTGATTTTTCCAGGCACCTAAACTGGACACTGAAATCTTTAAAGCTGGACTACGACTGTGATGAGGAGCAACTTCCCCTAAAAGGGCTTGCTCCTGAACTCAAATTCCCCCACAGCCGTGTAGATCTCCTGCTGGAGGGTAAACCGGGATCACACACACACATACACACACACACACACACAGCTCTCTGTTTAACATTTTGAGATGCTACTTTTTTATGCTTCTCTCTTTTTCTCTCTGTAGATGGCCTTCTTCTTTCACAAAGCCGACAACGGATTATATGTCTCACATCACTAAAAACTGCGCTGCAGGTGAGCTGCAGGCTCTGGATTCTCTTCTCATCACATCCACATTTTGATTAAACAGATATTTAACCTCGTTTAAAATGGTTTTATGTTTGTTTCTTCTTTGCAGGTGACATCTTTAGATATCTGTGGCTCAGTGACAGTCAGCACATGCATCATCCACTACCGCCAGCAGGAGTTCTCTCACTGGCTAGACTTGTTCCCATGGGAACAGCTCATTCATAGGAAGGCCACTCACCGGAAAAAGTAGGAAGACTATTATTTCCAGTATCTAAAGCAAAATAATGAAAAACATGTATTGTTTAATTATGGTTGTATCTTCATGATGTTCATTAAGCTAAGATTTGGGAGGAGGGACATGGGAAATGCTAGCTCAGTGGTTAAGGTTTTAAGGACTTCTAAGTGGAGTTTTGTGAGTAAGTGAGTAACAAAGCCAAGCCGCCACAGCAAAGTCCTTAATCCGTAACCGCTCAGTCATATAAGTAAGTTTGTTCTGGATATGGGGAATCTGCCAAATGCCATAAATGTAAACGATTTTAAGGTTTAGTTGATGTTCTATCTTGTTCTATTCCTGCAGGCGTTTTCCTCTCCTGGATGTTCCTGTGAGATTCAGCTCTACTGTGTCAAATGTTAATGTGTCTATTCAGCTGGGAGACACTCCCCCCTTCGCTCTGGGTTTTATTTCTGTCAGTTCAGGTACGCACAGCAAATTAAGTTCATATGAATTGGCTTTCGATTGAAAACATTCGATTGAAAATTCTAAATGTAATCGTACATATTTTATATAATCTAAAAAAAGTTTATTTACTTCGATAACAAACCAAGACCCAGAACAATAAGAATATATATATTTTTTTTTACTTAGTATTTTTTATTCTCACATATCACCATCCTTTCCCTTACTGATGGTGAATATTCATGTTTGCACACAGAACTGCAGTATTTCGTAGATTCCAAGAAACAAGACAAAAGCATGACACTGTCCTTGGACCATTTTTGGTGGAGGGTGGGTCAAGGCTCTCACATCCAGCAAGCTCCTCATCCACCAGGCAAACATGTGTGGGGCGAGGCATTCATCGTGGACTCTTTCACAATGCAGGTAAAACAATTCAGCATTTCATGAAGTTAGTTAAGTCAGTAACCTTTACGTTCTCTTCAGTATCTTCAGGTTCTATTAGCAGAAACAGACTATGTTGTCTGTATCTAATTCAATATCTAAGTGACTTCCAGAGAGCTTTTTGGTTCTTTCCGAATGATTTTTTGAAAATCCAGTTGTTTCTTGTAGCACAGTAACTTAAATCTGAGTGGGTGAATATGATGCTATAATTGTGTCCAGCAGATAAACTGATTAGATTTTGGAATTGATCTAAACAGGGACAACATTTTGGCATTTTGGAACATAGTCAACATTATTTTAATGACAGTTTGATGCATACAAATGAGTAACAACAAGAACTAGACTTGTTGGCAGTCAGGTATACAGTATGACTGTAGGCATCCAGTCATTGAAAGGAATATATACACACTTTTTTTGCACACTGTAATTATTAATGTGTATTGTGTGTCGCATATGGCAGGGCAGCTACAGTAATTCCCAGAGTGTGGACTCCAGTTCCTCAGCCAGTGTCTGCGTGGAGTCTAGTTTGCAGGGCCTACAGATGGAGCTCTCTGAGACCTGTGCTCTGTGCCTCTCTCGCCTGTTCTCTGTCTTTAACCTGGGCCAAGCTCAAAATTCACTCGCTCCGGCTCCGTCCGTTTCACAAGAGTCAGCATCTCAATTGCCTCTAGTTTTGAAACTTCAGCTCAACCTGCAGGATGTCAACATGTTCACGCTCTCTAATGTAGCAGGTAAGTACAGCTGGAAGGCATTTTTTTTTTAATCGTATGAAAGTCTGCATTATACCTATAATTCTGTCTGCTTCTGATTGTGTAGGAGCTGTGGTATTTCGGATGGATAAAGTAGGAGCCACTAGCTCTGCTGAGAGCTTACAAGTATTGGTACATGGTGTGGCTCTGTCTATACTAAAGTCACTCAGCGATAGCACTGAGCCGTGCCACCCTGCAGACCAGGCCTGCAACCCTGTCGTCAGTCTCAGCAGCCTCACTGTGGTCTACCTGAACACCAACCACACCCTGGAGGTATCTCAGTGACAGGCTTTCACCCTTCAACTCCATGTTGCTTTGTTTCCTATAGACTATGTTTTTATTATGTATTTATTATTATGTATTTACTCTCACCAATTATCACATTTTATGCCGCTGCATGTGTCAACCATCAAAAGCACCTGATCTACAAATTTTACATTTTAATGGAAATTTCTTCCGATTTGATTGACGTGTTTTCTCGTTTATTTTGTGCACAGATGAAGAGTAAAAATGCCTTGGCCCTGCAGTGGACTCCATCTGACCACATGTTTCTGTATCAGCATGTCTGTGAAAGTCTTAGCTGCTGGAATGCTCTACATGCAGTGCTAGGCGTAAATCAGAAAGAAGTCACCTTACCCTCTCCACCCTCTTCTGCTTTAAAAAGCCTCAGCATGCGTTTTGTTCTGGCCAGTACCCAGCTCACAGCACATGTCGCCGAGAACAACTTTGTTATTTTGCGAGCTGAGGCTCTGTCTATTTCCAAGAAGCCTGGAGCTACTCATCTTAAATCTCCTCAGGTGGTGCTTAACTTCGATGGCAATGACATTTTTACATTCTCTGAGCCAGAGGTAAACATGTTTGATAAGTCAGATGAGCGACAGCAGCATCGCAATCGCTTCTCGTTTCTGTCAGCGACACACAACCGTGCCTGGCTGTTTTCTTTCCCGGTGCTCACTGTGGAATTCCCTTACCAGTACAACTTCTCCAGCACTTTTGACAAGGCAGTCAGTGTCCAGAAATGGCTGAAGAGCCTCCACAGAACCGCTTCCACCGAGCCTGAGCGCCTTCCCCCTGACCTCTTCTTTAACATAGACCAGTTCTCCTTCGTCTTCCTGGATGACGTGTTCGAGATCAAACTGCGGGACAACTATGAGCTGATGAAGGATGAGAGTAAGGAGAGCGCCAAACGCTTGCAACTACTCGATCGCAAAGTGGCCGAGCTGCGCAGGATGCATGGAGAACTGCTGCCAGCACGCAAGATCGAGGAGCTGTACGCCTCGCTGGAGCGCAAGCACATAGAAATCTACATCCAACGCTCACGTCGCCTCTACGCCAGCACTCCGATGCGCAAGGCACTGCTCACATGGAGCGTAACAAAATTTGAAATGGTGGCTTTGGCTGATCACTCGCTGCACGGGCCTGAGCGTATGCGTGAGCTGCTCTGTGAGATCGACTCTGTCAGCCCCTTTCCCAGAGATGGACTGCCTCTAGTAGTGCAGTGGTGTCGTGCTGTCTCATTCAAAATGAACGCTTTTTTGGGTCAGTAGAATGTAATCTTTACATTTATATACCGGTAGTCCCCATGTTACGATGGAGATGTGCACCGATGACCCCCGTCATAACTATTGATGTCAAGACATAGCCTATCCTACCCAGGAGTCTTAAAGAATAGGGATTAGTATTTGGTAGTATATTGTAATTTGTCCCCTGGTGGTCTAGTGGTTAAGATGCAGCGCTCTCACTGTTGCGACCCGGGTTCGATCCCCGGTCAGGGAACCATCCCCAGCCACTCTCAGTGCCGGTCCCAAGCCTGGATAAATTGGGGAGGGTTGCGTTAGGAAGGGCATCCAGCGTAAAAACATATGCCAAATCAAACGTGCGGAGGATCCGCTGTGGCGACCCCTAACGGGAGAAGCCGAAAGAAAGTTTATTGTAATTTGTTAATATTTTAACAAATACAGTACATAATTGAGCAAAATGGAGCAGTACTGTATAAACAATACTAGGGGTCGACTGATATGGGTTGCTTTTCTCAGGCTAATGCCAATATTATATAATAAAATTGCTTAAATTAAACATTAATTGAACAACACAAGCCTCTTCAATCAGTGCACTTGTTGCCAGGTTTCGGTTCCTGTGCCGACCTGTAGCCTAAACTACAGCTGGTTGAATGCTTACTAGCAATACAGTTTAAATACGTTACTCACACTCTCTCTCCAAATGTTATTCTGTATCCAAAAGTAATAATAATTCATTTTATTTATAGGCGCCTTTCTCAACACTTGAGGACCCCGGCTTCCACTTTACCAATGAAATATATAAGGCTAGATTAAGAATGAAAGATGAGAACCAATGAGCAAGGGTGACATCAAACGGGGCTGACGAAAGCAAACAACAACATCGAGTAAAGAGGGAACGCACAGACACCTTGATGTCATTTCGTGCACTTGTCTTTAAAACTTAGCAGACACGATTGGAAAAAAAGCTACACGAATCCGTGTAATGATCGTGGCAGGTGCCTGCCTGCGAAAGTAAAATAATTTTATAATTTTGTCTTATCGTCATCGAAAGATTGAAAAAAAATGTGTGTGTAAGATGCTCTATAGAACATTTGTTTCTTTTTTTGTTAACTGTCATCTTTCATTTCACTTTTGGCATAGTGAGAATCCGGGATTACCCACGATACCTGTTTGAGATTAGGGACTGGGAGATGTCGGGGCGTCTCATAGGTACAGAGCAGGACGGTCAGGTGCGTGGACGGCGCAAGGAGGTGGTTCAACTCGGACAACCTTGGGGAGACGTGACCGTTTACCGTAACATGCCTTCACTCAAATTGTACTACGATGTCACTTGTGAGTTGCAACATATTTGTTTTCATACTAGACATACTTTGAAAATTTGTGAGGTCAATATTTAATATTTTACTTTGCTTCTTATTTCTTTAGCAAACATATCACTGTATACCATTGTATGGGGGCCATGCTGGGACCCAGCGTGGACTCTGATTGGCCAGGTAGTGGATTTACTGACCAAGCCCACTGCTGACCCTTCTCCTCTACTGGCTTGGTGGGATAAAAGTAGGTTGCTCCTGCATGGACGCTGGTGCATGGACATCGATCAAGCCAACCTGCACCAGCTTGCCACTGAGGTACACCCAGACATCATGATGTTTGATCTTGTGTTGCAGTTAGGAATGCTGGCCTGTTTCATGGCTTATTTCACAGAACCTGTATATTTTCACAGGACCCCTATAACACTACAGAAAACATGCACTGGGAGTGGAACAAGCTCAACTTCGACTGGAACCCTGGACAGTTTGTCTTTAAGGGTGACTTGGATGTCAATGTTAGGACTGCCTCAAAGTATGTCATCGATTTTAATGACTTAAATGTTAAATTATTAAACCCGACGTTTTAAAAAAACATTTAAAATATTTGGATCAGCAGTGATTTATATATTTGATATTTTAAATTGCAATAGCTTCTATTTTAAGTGCATAAAGTGTCGAAATGTAGAAATAATGAATACATTTTTATTAATGCTTTTTAAATGGTTAATATTATGAAGAGCACCACTACATGCTCAATCTACTGAATCTGTCATTAAAAAAAATCCTGTATAAGCCTGTATCGTATCTTGATCATTTCAGGTATGATGATATCTGTTTCCTTCACCTTCCCAACCTGCGTATGACGCTGGACCTGCAGTGGCTTTGCCACGGCAACCCACATGACCACCACTCAGTAATGTTGTGCAGTGCAGAGAGCGTGGCTGACGTCACCTCAGGACAACCACACGACTCCTATAGGGCCTTCCGCTCAGAAAACCTCAACCTCTCTATTACAATGGACCTGAACCAGAACAGCGGCACAGGTTTTTTTTTTTCTCCCAGAATGTTTGTAGACCATTCCCGGGCTTAACATTGGTTAGAATGTTGAAATGATCTTGGATTTTTTTTCCCTTTTATCTGTACACTTGGCTAAAGACTTTCAGACTTTCAGATGATAAAAATTGTCAAAAAAAAATTCTAAGCATTTCTGTTTGCTTTCAGAGCCCAGTCAGCCTCGCATACTTCTGTATAGCAGCACTCTGCGCTGGATGCAGAACTTCTGGGCCACATGGACCAGTGTCTCACGGCCCATCTGCAGAGGAAAACTCTTCCACAGCCTCCGGCCCACCCGCAAGAAGCTGGGCCAGCACTACAAACAGCTGTCCTATACAGCAGCATTTCCTCAGCTGCAGGTCATAAACTGGTCACCCTGTTTTACTCTCTTACACTAAAATACACACACACACACACACACACACACACACACACACACAAAGCAATATAAAGTAGTATTATAAGTTTTGACAGACAGCTACATATCTATCCTGTTTCTGAATAACATTTTTACAATACACACAAAAAAAGAATTGATTAGAGACAAATAAGAGGTTGTGAAAAACAAAAGATTAATACACTAAGTAATTGTAACCAACGTTAAATATATTAAAAATCTTTGCATGTTCACCGCACAAAAGTCAGTGAAGCACTTTAGTTAATATTCACATCGAACATCATCATGAGAGAAGTGTCCTCTCTGTTCCTGTGAACGTCACTTGGATGTTGATACCAGATGGGCTGGTTTGAATTCTTTTTAATAAACTGCTGATCTCCTGAGATTTTCACACATAGTCTCGAGTGTGTACATAGAAAGGTGCAAAAAAGTTTATTGCAGCATAATATCACTAAAAGCAATGCACCATTTTTCCAAACCATGTGATCGAATGTTCAGTTTTAGTTCACATGGTTTTGTCACCTAAATCGAGACTAAATTGGAAAGTAATAAGTAGATAACTAAAATATAAAGAAAAATATATTGCAAATAAAAATATATTAAATGTACCTGTTTTTTCACGTTTGCTCTGTTAGCCAGAAATCAGACGATTTTAAGTCTCGAGTCAGTGATTTATTCTTGATTTACTTTGATTATTTGCAGGTTCATTATTGGGCATCTTTTGCTCAGCAGCGGGGAGTTCAACTGGAGTGTAATAAGGGTCATATCTTTACCAGAGGAGCACAAAGGCTGATACCTCAGGGTGAGAGTAAACACATTTACACCTTCAGTAGTGATGAGGGCCATCTTTTTTTTTTTTTTATATCAGGGGGCCAGATTATTAATCCAGACTAACACATTTCACATAATTTTTCTTTTTAATTTTTATTAAGGGAACTTAATGTTTAATTAAATCAGTTATATATTTAATAAATGAGTTTATTAACTATAAAACCGGTGCAGTTATCTCAATCAAATGGACAACTTTGTTAAACTACACACAAATGTACTCAACATACAAGTTTGTGTTGTTGCAGCTGGCACAGTGATGAGGAGGCTGATCTCAGAATGGAACGTGACTCAGATGGTGAGCGAGCTGTCCTTGGTCACGGTGCATTTGATGTCCTCCAGTTCAGACGAAACAGCTGACCACCAGATCAACGCACAGGTGAAGAAGACCCATTTACTCAGCCTGTCTTCACTCAGCTATCAGAGACAAAGCAACCGCATGGAAGAGGTAAATCCACATATTCACTCCACATTCATTCATTTAAAAGCATGGGTAAAAAACGATTTATTTCTATATAATTATTAGTAGATGCACCTTACATTTATTATTTAGAAAATGGGCAATAATTTGTGACCGATATTTGATTAATTTCTCTGCGCTAAACTGGTTCTCTCAGCACTACTGCTGTTACTTGAATGACGCATCACAACACTACGGAGACCAAGGCATGTCCCGAGAGTCACATAGAATATAGATTAACATGGCAGAGGTAGAGCTGTAACTTCCTAAAGATAGACCAGGAAATGATCATTTGGTTTTATTTAATCCTTTTTTTTTTTATTTTTTTTTTTTTTTGCATTACACCTGCATCTTATAGAAGTCAAATGTAAAGATCTGTTAGAAGTACACTTAAATGAATGTATGATTCGCTGTTTGTCTGAATCAAAGAAATAAAAGCGAACTATCTGTTTGAATATATTTTGAATTGCATACATCTTTTTTTTTTTTTTTTCATTTCATCACATTACATTAAATTGCATTGTGTTGAATCAATCATCGGGGAATTGCTTTGCATCGGTAGCTGCTTTAATGTCTATCGAATCACATCAGCTTCCGTTATGTAGATGCACAACACTAATCTATGTGGGTTTCCTCAGGGCAATAGACCAGTAAACTTTATTAATTGTGATGTAATCACTTTTTTGTTTCCAACAGGAAGTCAGTTTAAAGAGCGAGTTCAAAGCCTCACACACACACAAGCTGTGTTTGGTGGATCTGCGTGCCTCATGGACTGCCACCAACAGGAATATTGCCTTTGGTTTGTATGATGGTTACAAGAAGGCAGCTGTACTGAAGAGAAATCTGTCCACAGAGGCACTGAAGGGCCTGAGGATCGACACACAACTTCAAGCTAAGAAACTTAAACGCTCCATGTCCACCTACACCCCTCACACTGCTCTTTCTCCCCCGATTGCACCTCCTGCCAATCGCACAGAGAAGAACCAGAATGAAGGTGCACTGTTTTCCTATTTTTTATATGAAGTTAATGTATTATGTGAACATTATGGCTGATTGTCTTATTGTGGTTTGCAGGCACATCCATGCTGCAGAAGCTGATCGAGGAGACGGATAAGTTTGTGGTGTTTTCTGAAGAGGACGCTGGAGTAAGTGACCAGCTGAGCGGAATTGCTGCATGCCAGAGAGACGACGTGTACAACCACAACTGGTGCATTGAACTTGTCAACTGTCAGGTAGAGGACCAGGCTTTATTTTTACTTGGAAACCGTTTCCATCTTGTTTGTTCCATTTGTATTCGAATTGGGCTGTTTGTTTCGGTTTAGATGATGCTGCGAGGTACTGAGACAGCAGGGTGTGTGCTTGTTTCGGCTGCGAAAGCTCAGCTGCTGCAGTGTGAACATCATCCAGCTTGGTATAATGATACTCTGAAGCAGAAGACCACTTGGGCCTGCTCATTGGACTGTATGCAGTATTTTGCCACCATGGAGCCCAATCCTTCAGAACAGGAGGATGGGCAACTGTGGTTAGAGGTCAGTTCATTTACCTGGCTTTGCTGTCAAAGAGCTTCAAAGTGACACTGTATGTATTAAAGGTGTGTCAGAAAATATTGATCCAGCTGAGTATCATGATATTTTGTTTGCTGATACTGTATCGATTCTCCAAAATGTAATGTTTAAATAAATATATAAAGAAAGATTAATACAAGATTCATGGCAGTTTTGAGTTTATATTCCGACTTCTAGATCAGATAGTAGTCTTCTTATCTCCGAACTTAAACAGTGATAAGAAGTAATAGCATAAGGGCACACAACTAATGTGAGCGTTTAACATTAGTGGGGGGGCTTCTGTAAAAACTATTATGGGTATAGCTTTCACTGGAATTAATAGCAACGTTGACTGACTTAAGAAAAGTAAAAATATTTCCATGTTGGGTACAATGATAATTGTTTTCATGTATTGCAAAACACTTAATGCCACTGAGGTGTGAGATCTGCAAAGCTGGGACAGGTTTCATGGTATAGGTGCGTTTAAGGGGTTAAGGGTGAGCAGTGTCATATCAGATGTAATTATTGCAAATGCAGATCCCACTGTGTTCTGGTTAATTTGAAAAGAAATATTCCAATATATCGTCTTGCTTACAGTATTGCAACATATCCTATTGTAACCCCTGTATCGTGATGCGCATCACATCCTAGTATGTATGATAAATCCAGGTCGATCACCACGTCGGCCATTTCGGAATTTTAATGAAAGGATCTGAAATCAGGCTTCTGTTATTAACGCTTCATACAGACAGCTTTTGAATTAAAGGAGGTATGTGCTTTTTTTGTGACATGCAGGTGAAAAACATTGAGGAGCACAGGCAACGGATCTTGGACTCTGTGCAGGAGCTGATGGAGAGCGGGCAGGCCGTGGGAGGCATGGTCAGCACCACTACAGGTACACTGGTGTACTTGTGCTGGGAGGATTGAGTCTATCAGGCAGTTAAACTGGCAGACAATTACAGTAACAACCTGTACTGTGTAATAATATAATAAGTGTTTGGCAAAACTGTACTATGTAGCTAAAAGTTTGTGGACACCCGAGCATCACACCCTTATGTAGTTCTTCCCAAAACTGTTTACACAACGTTTGTCTAGAATATCTTTGTCTTCCTTAGCATTACAATTTTACATTTACTTGAACTAACAGGCCCAAACCTGTAAAACTAAAGACATGAACATTGAACCCTTTTATTCTCCCCTGACATTATTGCCTAGCTGACAATCATGTGGTTGAATGGATAGAAATTCCCACAGTCTCGCTCCAAATCCAGTTGGAGAGCCTTCCCATAATGTAGAGGTTACTCATATGGGTGTGGTTAGTTCTCAGAATTTAGGTAATATAGTATATGCGACTTTGGGTGTAACGCTACACAAATGCATGGTTTGTTACGTACCATGGTTTTTAAGTCAGGTTTCAGTAGGAAGAAATGCAAAACCTAAAATTGCTTGTAATTTTTTAATTAACGCAGTTTATGATTATTAACATTTACAGTTCATTAGTATTAACATTATTAACATTTTTGTAAAACAATTTTGCTGCTTGGTTAAATAATATATATAATATTTTATAAAAAAAAAAATATATATATATATATATATATATATATATATATATATATATATATATATATATATATATATATATATAATAAATCACATTAATTAAATAAATTTTTTTATGTTCATAAAATTAAGTAATCGAATATATTGTCACAAATTAAATTGTTCTACTCAACTGTTTGTTTATTTTAGAATACTTTAACAAATGTCTTAATTTCTTCGATTCTTCATTCATTCACTCCCTCGATATGCACAAAATTCTTCGAGCTGTACATAAAATGCAAAAGAATCCATATCGATAGACTCTGCCAGCAATTTCATGTATGGTCAAAACAATATGAGTTAAACAGCGCACTACAAATCGTATTTTGGTGCACTGCAAATCGTGTTTCTGGTACGGAGTTTCTTTTATTTATTCATTTGCTTATTTTTTGTTTTATATTCCCCCGGCATTATTGTGTGTGTTTTCAAGTTTAATATTATTTTATAAATTGCACTCAGAGTGCGAGGTGGAGACTAAAAGATTTTTCGGCCACTAAATACGTAATAATAAGTATAAATGTTTAAATGTGTTCCACACGTAAAAAGGATTGCATTCGGTCCACATGTGCCCCGTACCGAAACTGTTCAGTACGAATACGTGCACCGTTACCCCACTACTGATGACTGATTTGAATTTCATTGTACTGCTTTTTAAGGCTGCCAAACCATTTAGCAGAATAAAAAAGTAATTAAATAATTAAATGAGCATAATTTATTCACGTATATTATCACATGCATGTTTTATTTTGTGAGTAAAAAAATATTCTTGCTTACCTAAAAAACTTTCATGTGATTTTCACAACAGTAATGTTAGTTATGCTTGCACAGCTACTAGGAACTGCAGTTTCTTTATTTGTGAGTAGCAGCTTGTTAATGTTTGCCGTGAACAGTGAGAAAACGTGTGAATGCTTTCTGTATGCATCAGACTGGAACCAGCCGTCACATGTGCAGGAGACTCAGCAGGTCCAGCGCATTATCTCACGTTGCAGCTGTCGCATGTACTACATCGGCTACAGTCACGACATTGACCCAGAGTTAGCTACTCAAATCAAACCTCCAGAAATACGTGATCAACATGAAAAAGAGGACCTGCTTAAGAAACAGGCTGGTAGGATCAATCATTTTCCTAAAATGACAATGCAGAACATTCCTGAAATTCTGCGTTATATTGTATATCCAAGCTTCTATTTCTGTTATGGTTGCCAGGTGCAGTAGATACCTTCACCCTTATTCATAATGATTTGGAGATCTCCACCAACCCAGTGCAGTATGCCATGATTCTTGACATAGTCAACAACCTCCTGCTACACGTGGAACCCAGACGCAAGGTAAAATATTTTTGTCGTCTGAATGCCTACTGGGTTTAAAGAGAATTGCTTTCTAAAATGCACTTTCACTCACAGGAGCACAGTGAGAAGAAACAGCGTGTGCGCTTCCAGCTGGAGATCTCCAGCAATCCTGAGGAGCAGCGCAGCAGCATTCTTCACCTGCAGGAAGCCGTTCGCCAGCATGTGGCTCAGATCCGTCGACTCGAAAAGCAGATCTACTCCAACATAAGGGTCAGTGTGTAAATTCCTCCACTGCTTCACGAAGCTCTGTTTGGTCGACCAAGTTTAAGTGGAATCCCATTTGGTCCTCTATCATATTTTCATTGTTGGTGATTGGTTTCAGTGTGGTGGTTCCTTAGGACAGGCTTAAAACCTTTACCTTTACATGTTTTCACACTTTGCTCAAACTCCTGCAGTCCCAACCTGAGGAACTAAGAGGAGATGAGCTGTCTGACATCAACATGCGTCTGCAGAACCAGCTCAATCAGGAGAAGACTGACCTGCAAATGAAAAGTGAGGAGCTCAACATCCTCATCAGGTGACTGTGCACTGGTCATTCATGACTCTATGACTAACATACAGTATTTGCAAAGTTAGGTGGTTATTTTGGGAATGTAAATAACTCTTAATGATATATAAACACTTTCTTTTCAGATGTTTCAAGGACTTCCAGCTGCAGCGGGCGAATAAGCTTGAACTGCGAAAACCTCCAGAAGACGTGAGTGTGGTGCGTCGTACCGAAATTTATTTTGCTCAGGCACGCTGGTGTCTCACGGAGGAGGACGGCCAGCTGGGTATCGCTGAGCTCGAGCTGCAGAGGTTCATGTACAGCAAGGTGAGTTTGGTATTTACAGAAAATTGTTGTCCACAAACCATAACAAACATGATTGATTCACTTTCTCCAATTGAGTTAATTCAGGGTCAAATCGCTCCAGTGAAACCACACTAGATTTGGATTGGAACCGAACTGAAGTACTAAAGCACAGACTAAATTACTTTTGCAGTACGTTTGCTTACTTTTATTCGGTTTTCCAAATTAATCAGCAACGATTGTTGATTGCTAGAAATATCGCCTATCGGCAAAAATCCATACCGATAGCTCTTCCGGCTTCCAATCAGTCACTATTACAGAAACGGCCTATAAAGGAGAATCACAGATGCCCCTTGCTGTTTGTTTTTACACGTGAGACTGCACGCTGCACAGAGAGCGCTATATTATATTTATTATTTATCATTTATTACTCCTATAATTATATTTGTTAATGAATATATTCACATGTATTTCCTATAGCACAGAGTTGATTAACAAATGTCTTAATTCCTTCCATTCTTCATTCATTCTCTCAGTTGATAATCAGTTATCAGCAAGTATGATCCAATCTAGCTATCGGTATCTGTAAAATCCAAAAATCTATTTTTTTTTTTAATATGAGGCATATAAAGTTTTTATATTGAGGTGAAAGTTTTTCTGCTTTTTCCACAGCTGAACAAATCTGATGACACGGCAGAACATCTTCTGGAACTTGGCTGGTTCACTATGAATAACCTGCTTCCCAATGCTGCTTATAAGGTACTGCAGTATGCATTTATTCAACAAAAACCTTTTATTTTTAAGCAGAAGTTTATGGACACAGTAAAATAGACTAGTTGTGTGTCTGGGAATAAGATAAGAAGTTCCAGAGATCATCATAAAGGCAATGTTTAAACATAACTTTACTGTACCGCTTATTGCTGATTCAGATTATTTAGTCTTGTAAAGCCTTATAACATTTCTACTTGGTCTCTCTTCCGCAGCATGTCAGGGTACGTATGGTATTGAGTCTGCTCGCCAGCCATCTTTCTCATTTCAACTGTAGAGGATACACTACATGGCCAAAACTTCTGACCATGCCGTCCATTTGATGTTTTTCTCAAACAATTGGCACAAAAATAGAACTGTATAAAACATATTTTTATGCTGTAGTACTACAGTTTCTCTTCAGCTGTTCAGGGATGACGGTGGCTGTCTCTGTACACAGTCTGAGCTCTATGTGTGCCAGGGAGCACAGAGCCATGATCTCACACATCATCAGGGGGACTAAAGGGAGTATTATAGCCAGGTGTCCACAAATCTTTGGCCATATAGTGTACCATGGCATCTGCTCTATGATCCAAAAAAAAGCTTGCAGGAATTCACTGTTCTTTTTAGTAAATATTTGTTTGATTTTGGTCGTCCATGTTCATCTGTGATTTTTGTTTTGTTTTCCTGCCACTGCTATAGTAGCTTATACGGCATTTTGCGAGTAGAAAAAAGGAATATGAATTAAAAAAGAGCTATATGAATTTTAGCATGAATGTGCATTAAATGTGAATTACATTATGCATGTTTTTTTGTTTGTTTGTTTGTTTTTTAAACTGTTTTGCTGTGTAGGTGGTGTTGCGTCCTCAGAGCGCCTGCCAATCGGGACGCCAGCTTGCCCTCCGCATCTTCAGCAAAGTCCGTCCCCCTGTGGGCGGGATTTCCGTCAAAGAGCATTTTGAGGTCATTTGGATAGAACTATAATACTATATAATCACCTATAAACATACTCAAAGTACACAATAACCGTTTGCTTTGCACCGTATTAAAGCGCGTTTTAATGACTAGGTCAACGTGGTCCCACTTACCATTCAGCTGATGTACCACTTCTTTAAGCGAATGATGGGGTTTTTCTTCCCCGGAAGAAATGTCGAGGAGGAAGAAGTTGGAGATGAAGAGGATAAGTTACGAATGGTCACCACAGGTTTGAAATATTGTAGTTAAATTAAACAAATCTATTTTCTCTGCCTTTTTTCCTTCCTCTTCTGTGTGTAGCCCTGACAAGCCGATATACTGCGCTGCCTTTTGTCAATATTAGTTTTAGCTTTCTTGTGCTTTGGGAATTTTGGCTTCCTAATGACTGTGACCAAGGTCATACTAATAGCTCAGGCCTGGCTGTAAAAAGCTCAGCTCATGATACAGGGTCGTCCTGATGTCTGCACAATAAGACCGCTTTTGCCTCCCACAATGCAGGTGTTGTAAAACCACGGCAACTATCTGAGGACTCAATAGGAGGGCTGGGCCCCAGTAAAGGAGTCACCCAGGGAATGAATCGCACATCCGGGGTCAGGAGGTCATTTCGTAAACCACCGGAGGTAACACATAAAAAAATTAATAATAATCTGTAAATTGCTTACAGCAGTCACTAAGACATTACTGCATTTCCTGTGTATAATTCAGTCTCTTGTTAGAAATAAAAACACCTTGACACCTAGATTAAAATACGCAGTTTCCTTTAACCTAAAACAAGCTGAAAGGCTAAATCTTTGCTATTTTTTTTTGTGCAGTATCCTATTGATGATATTGATAAAATGAAAGAGAGAGCTGCAATGAACAACTCGTTCATCTACATAAAAATCCCTCAGGTTCCCCTTTGTGTCAGCTACAAGGTGAGTGCTTCAGTGAACCCCTGTTTTTTTTTTTTTTCTTTCCCACTGTAGGATGATATAATGGATAAAGACCTTGCAATGTTTTCTAAATGTGCAGGGTGAAAAGTCCAGTGTTGACTGGAAGGATTTGAACCTGGTGCTGCCCTGTTTGGAGTATCACAACAACACCTGGACGTGGCTGGATTTCGCCATGGCTGTGAAAAGAGACAGTCGAAAGGCTCTGGTTGCTCAGGTACTTAAGCAGAGATGATTAGATTACAATATCAATATGTGAAAAGATAATGAGGCAGCTTTGTTTTCTTTTTCTCTAAAACATTGTTTTTAAACAGTAAAAATAGTGATGTCTGGTTAACTTATTATTAATAGTAATATTTTGGGTAAAAACTCTGACAGTACTTGAACCTCAGTAACAATTCCTTGTAGGTGAAAAAGTCTCATTGTGCTCTCTGCATAATTTACTTCTGGCTGAAGTGCATTTCTTCCAAAAATAGAATGCCCACTGTAACCATAACAACCATTTAGTTGAATTCATTTTTATTTGAATAGCGCTTTTAACAATGAACATTGTCTCAAAGCAGCGTTACACAGATAATGTGGTGATAAAGAGTGAATAAAGATGTTCTTTATAAGTGTAAGTTTGTCCCTGATGAGTGAGCAGATGGAGACTGTGGTAAGGAAAAACTCCTCGAGATGGCATAAGGAAGAAACCTTGAGAGGAACCAGACTCAAGAGTGAACCCATCCTCATCTGGGTTGCACCGAATGTCCATTTATTACAGATAAACGATGTCGAGATGTGCAGTGATGGTGATCAGATACAAACTGTAGTCCTGAGTCAATGTAGCAGACAACACTTACCAGTCTTTCCTAATGTTGGATAACTAACCAGCTCAGCTTGCTATCTACATCAGATTATTCATTGTCAATCATAAATATTGAATAAATATTGGTTTAACTTTGCCACTGTAGCATTGAAGGCAGTAAATCTAAATAATTGGTTAATCTATAAAGATATAAAGTATAGATTTCTAGTCTCGTTGTTGGTTAAACCTTTTTTCTGCAATTTCTTACTTATTCTCAATTTGCGTGTGGGTTAAAAACACTGTAGACGAGAGATCAGTTACAGCTGATTTACGCAAACTAATAAACTTGTGTGTCACTGGTTTTAGTGAGGACTTTCTTGCACTTCTCAGAAATGCTTTCCTTCCAGTGCAGAGCTACACGTGCCACCTTTTAGAAAATCAGCATCTGTCAGTTTGCAGACTTGCCCTTTTAAAAAGTTTTACTGGGCACTTCATTTGTGTCGCCTGTCTGCAGCTTGTCATGAGCATCAGAATCAGTAATTACTCTCAATAATTATTCTGCTGAGTGGTAGCGAGTGGAATGAGAGTTCTTCAGTCTGCAATTGCACTTTTCTCCCACTAGGCGTTTCTACATATGAATGGTTAGAGTCACTAACATATTTACATCGATTAAAAAGATTTATTTAGATATAATTATTAGTAGATGCGCTATACGATTTTAGAAAGTGACCAATAATTTGTGACCAAAATTTGATATGTAGATTGATTTCTCTTCGCTAAACTGTTTCTCAAGCCCGTTCTCTCTGCACCACTGCTGCTACGTGAACATGACGTATCGCAACATGACCAAGGCGTCACATTGAATAGACATAACCATGGCAGAGGTAGAGCTGCATCTTTCTGGAGACAGAACAGGGAAAAACACGTCCAAATTATTATTTTTTGCACTACAAAGGCGTGTTTGTGAAAGGCGTTAGAATTCAGAAGCCTCTTAAGAAAAAGGTACGATTTGCTGTCTGTTTGAACCTAGGAAATAAAAGCAAACCTCTGTACTATACAGAATTGAATTTTTCCATTGAATCTCATTGTGTTGAATCAAATCGAAACTTGCATTGCATCATAATAGTGAAGAATCATATCACATCTGCACCTGCTTCATATGTATCTTAAATGTAGCGTATTGTTGGCTACGCATCAGTATGCGAATTGCAGAGATGTACATCCCTAGATTACACACGAGAAGGAAAACTTTTAAGAACAGCAAGCGTATTCTTAAAGCCGTTCTTGCATTGCTCTGTATTTTACATATCGTTATCTCTATTTTGCTTCTGCACAGATGATTAAAGAGAAACTGCGTCTGAAGCCTGCCTCGGCTTCCGAGTCTCGTGGAAAAGCAGCAGAAGGAAAGTCTGACGGCGGCCTAAAGCAGATGGAGGATGAGAAAGCGCGGCTACTGATCGGCCTCAGCACCACAGACAAGAGCTCCGGCAAGAAGATCTTCAGCCGCAACAAGTGATTCCTTTCTGACGATAAAACATTTTTTTTTATTTTATTTTGATGGACCATGATGAAGGGCTGAGCAAAGCTTTCGATTTTAACTGTATTTCAAGTACAGTTATTGAGACTTTGAGGTCCAGCCTGGCTGTGGGTTTCTTACACCCTGGGGAGACATCCTCATGTGTCTCAGTGCTGATAGAATTAAGGCCAGATTGATCATCACCCTGCTGTTTTTTTAAGGGATCTCTTTTGTGCCATAAGCGTTTCACATTTTATCGTAGTTCACTGCATTATACACGGTCTTTACTTATCAGGATAAACATTTCAGCGAGCCCTCAGGTGTTTAAAATGTTAGAGTTGTGTTTATTACAGAAGCAAAGTATCGAACGCACAAAATAGTTGTGTTTTAATGACTGCCAACATCTCTCCTGCTGGCCCAGGAGATCCTGCAGAGTCTAACGGAGGGTATTGCACCACATTTTATGCACTTCGAAAAAACCAAGAGGGATCAGCAATGGGTTTCACTCCAGAGGTCTACTTAATATAATATTTCACGTAGCTAAAAATGCATTTACATTCACTTACCTAATGCCTTGACCACTTAACAAGTTGCACTGTCACTGAAAAGGCCCTTAAGAATCGATTCTATAAATATCTATCTGTAATTCCAGAAAGTAGCAGGTATTTAATATTAATATTATTGTTGCTCTAAGATTTACTGTACTAACATTTGTGCAATATCATGACACAAAGTAAAATGAATATCTGTTGATTTGGTCATTGTTTTATGATCATTTATTTATCGGGGAGCTTTTTTTTTTTTTTTGTTTATAACTTTTTCAGAATATTTTTTATCATTTCAACACTGTGGCACTTTTTGCTATTTTTGCGTCTTTTTGAATTAGTTTTGGTGTTATATATTGCTTTTATATATAACAGAACAAATGACATCTTTAGCCTAAGTCTTAAATATTTTTTGTTGTCTGTGTTCTCACTGCCTTTTGATTATTTTGAATTTAGATGTTAATTAATTTTAGTATTAAAAATCAAAGCTCCAAATAAAACCTGGTGTGTGTGTGTGTGTGTATATATGTATGTATGTAAGAAATATATATATATATATATATATATATATATATATATATATATATATATATATATATATATATATATATATTTCTTACATATATACATCTTATATATATACATCTTATATATATACATCTTACAAATATATATATATTTCTTTTTTTTTATATCTCTTGACAGATAAGGTCAATCTCTCTCTCTCTCTCTCTCTCTCTCTCTCTCTCTATACAGTATATATATATATATATATATATATATATATATATATATATATATATATATATATATATATATATATATATATATATATATATATATATTCCTAAAACTCCAAATACTTAGAAAGAAAATAAAGAAATAAATAGAAAGCATTTATATGTGAAAGAGGGTTTATATATAATAGACTGGGAAATAGAAAGTAAAAGAAGTTAATTACTTTTGTATGAAAATCACTCAAATCATTATAATAATAAAGGTAAACTATATTAGTAAAAAATAATACACTTTTGGGCAAAGCAAAAATGTACCAAGCCTAAAATAGCCAATTTTTAAGCTTTTAATGGTTCTATCAACAAATTTTTGGTCAGAAAATGAGCAAGAATTAAACAATTTCACTCATGGTATCTTCTATGCCATGATTTGCTATGACTGTACTGTAATGGATTTTTCACAATATAAAAATATAATTATAAAATATTCATATTTAATTACAACTCATTTCTTTTTTTTATCAATATGAAATAATAAATTGCAGGGCAGATTAATAAAACATCTATGCTGCTAAATTGCTGAGATGAGAGTGAAGTCAGGATGCTGGTGAAAGGGGGTGTGGTCAGATTGATAAAAGGGGCGTGGTTTGGGGCATGCAACTCAATGCATTAGGCATGAGCATCGGGAGCTAGAGTGATGCTCTCCTGGTTTGGGTAAAGGTAAAAGTAATCTCTGCCCCCTGCTGTAGTTTTTACTATTTAAAGTACCAACAAATAGCCTGCACCTTTTGACTGTAGGTAGTAGGTCAAGTAGTCATGGTGAGCAGAAAAGCATCTCATCATGCAAAAAAAACAAACAAACATTGAACTGTGAGGTGAATGGAGTACAACAGTAAAACACAGTGGTTCCACACCTGTCAGCCAAAACCTATAATATATAGACTCACTTAAAATAGACAGTTTTAAAAACCAATTTAAACCAGTCTGGTCTTCACTTCTGTAATCACCCATCAACAAGTGGTTTCCATCCACAGTACCACAGCTAACTGGCTGTTTTATTTATTTTATTTTATTCAACATAAAGTGTAAGCTCTAAAGATTGTAGTTGATGTTTCTGAAATACACGACTGTAGAGACTGATATCACATTTTTTTTAATGTGTACTTTAAAACTGATTATTTTGGGTTTATTTTATTAATTTATTAATTGTTCATTTTATATGTGCAGACACCTTGTACATCAGTGGAGAGGAGGTGTTTATCCAGTATGCATAGCTTCCTCTCTCTCCATGACCTACTTGTCTAAAGCAGTTTATTCAGGCAGCAGGGTGACCAGTGCACAACATCTCAAACCTGTACAAATAAATAACAAAAAAGACTCTAATTCTCTACCTACATCCACTTTTCCTGCCAGAATTTCGGTACCATGAGGGAAGACCTGCACATTTGCTTTATAACTCTGTAATTAACTTAGGCATTTTATAAATTGTGTGAAAATATAAATACTTTTGGTCCATGATGTCATAACTTTGTCAGTACCATCAAGTAGAAATGGAAGACACCTGAAGTGAGATGATGGCCAAGTCACTGTTGGTTATGTTTATAGATAGTCAATTTGGTGATAAGTCACTGATTCCTTATGGAAAATCTGAGCCAAATCCAGAGTGCAATGACAGAACCAAGAGTTTTATACCACCAGCTCAGCTCAATGCATTATGTGTAATCTAGTGCAAACATCTCATGCGATGAGTTTTGGAGATTTGCATGCATGTGCTCTATATAGATAACTTTTTTAAATTGAAATTTATTATAAATAAAAAATGTAAAAAAAATCACGTACAGAAGTATTCACAGCCTTTGCTCATTACTTTGTTGGAGGGGCTTCCATATGGCCACACTTCCATATATGCCTGATTGGTGGAGTGCTGCAGAGATGGTTGTTCTTCTGGAAGGTTCTTCTCTCTTCACAGAGAAATGCTGGAGGCTCTTTCAGAGTGACCATTAGGTTCTTGGTCACGTCCCTGACAAAGGCCCTTCTCCCCCGAATGCTTAGTTTGGCCTGGTGACGTGCTCTAGGAAGAGTCCTGGTTATTCCAAACTTTTTAGGAATGATGAAGGCCACTGTGCTTATTGAGTGCACTGGCTTGTGCAACCCTAATGGCTGGGTTCTATAGGTTTGTGCTCTGACATGTACTGTTAACTGTGGTACCTCATATAGACAGGTGTGTACCTTTTCAAATCATGTCCAATCAACTGAATTTACCACAGGTGGACTCCAACCAAGCAACATCTCAAGGATGATCAGTGGAAACAGGATGCGCCTATGCTCAATTTTCAGTGTCATGGCAAAAGCTGTCAATGCTTATGTGCATGTTATTCTTTTTCGGGGATTTTTTATATTTTTTTAAATATATATTTGCAATGATTACAAACAAACTTCTTTCACATTGTCATTATGGGGTATTGTTTGTAGAATTTTGAGGAAAGTAATGAATTTAATTTTGGAATAAGGCTGCAACATAACAAAATGTGGAAAACTGAATACTTTCAGGGAATTTATAGAAGATCGGGATGTATAAGATGTCTGTTCTGTGAACAAGACACAATGGAAGTAGCTTTAAATATTTATTATGTTTTTTTATGTAACTTTTGTCTAGTTTTATATTTATTGTACCAATTAATTATTTTATGATCTGTTATTTATATAAATTGTATCTAATGTTTAATTTGAATCTTTTATATCGGAATTTATTTTCTATTGCATTTTTAAAATTAATTCAGTCTTAATATTTTTTATTTTATTTTATTATTATTATTGTTATTATTATTATTATTATTCCAAAAGTTATAAAAGTGGAAAAAACTGATCTCTGTTCTGATTAAAACCTGCTGTCAGCTACTGCTGAAGAGCTCAGCGATCCATATTGAGCGGTGGTAGCTTAGTGGTTAAGGCACTGGACTTTGACTCTGAAGGTCATGAGGTCAAATACCAGCCTCTCCTGGGCCCCTGAGCAAGTCTCTTAACCCCAACGCTGATTAGATGAATTAATTAAATAAAATGTAAGTTGCTCTGTATTAGGGTGTCTGGAAAATGGCATACATGTATTTGTAAATATTAGTGGACTAAAACAAACATGTAAATGTGGTACAAAGAGCACAGGTGACAATAATATGTTGTTAGTTTGTATGGCAGAGACACCACACACACACACACACACACACACACACACACACACACACACACACACACACACACACACACACTACATTTGGTAAGCACTCGAAAGAATTGACAAAATCAGCAGTTTTTTTTTTCTGTACAACACAAACGTCAATGGGAAAAAAAAACAGAAAAACAGGTAAAGACCTTTGTAGAAACAGAAAAAAAGCCCATCAAAAACACACCTGGACCATGGAACTGTGAACTGCCATGTTTACCAGTAGAACCTACAGTTCAAATAACATTACTTTTGTAGGCAACAGGGATAATAGCCGAAGGATCATTTGGTCCATTTCTGAAGGTGAAAGACTGCGCAAAAGGGAAGATCTCTGCTACAAAGGTTACATATCTTTCTGTGATATAACACAGACAACAGTTATTTATTTTATTATGTTATTTATTACTCTGAAAATAGATGCTATTATGTGCTAAATTTTTTTGTTAGGCTTAACTAAGGTTATGACACATGGGGTCCTGGAACAGTCAAAGAGGAAGTTATAATCCAGGTTGAGAATTGTCACTCTCTCTCTTTCTCTCTCTTCTGCTCTATGTTTGTAAGCTTCTTCATCTCGCTCCTTTGTTAACTGTTCTGTCACAGCAGCAGCTCAAACATGCTTTTGTCCGTGGTCTGGAGGACTGTTGGCAAAGTCAGAACAACCTCTTTATCAGTGAGTCACTCCATCCACATCCTGCCCTCTCTTCACCTCTCCTCTCTGCTCTGCTATTACGACTCATTTGCCAGTCTGAGTTACCTGCAGATCTCTTGATGCATTGTGTATCTGTGGGAGTCTTGTTGTCCATCGCTGTTGAACATTTTATTATTTTCTGCATCTCACACCCACCCACAGTGTAGTGTTTTAAAAATGCATTCAGTGCTCACTGTAATGATTTATTGAATGTTGAATTAAATCTATCTATCTATCTATCTATCTATCTATCTATCTATCTATCTGTCTATCTGTCTATCTGTCTGTCTGTCTGTCTGTCTGTCTGTCTGTCTGTCTGTCTGTCTTTTTTCTATTGTTCTATTAGTGTATGACTACTGCAGCAGTGGAGATCTGTATACATCTTGGATGCTAATTGGCTACTTTAAAAAGAAGGAGGTTCAGGTGTTTGCTGCTGAACTTGGCAGTGCCTTAGGTCTCTCTCACACTCATATACACAACACACATATACACACACACACACACACACACACACACACACACACACACACACACACACACACACACATATCCACACACACATATCCACACACACACACACACACACACACACACACACACACACACACATGACACACCAGTTAGTCCCACAGCTTCAGAGTCCTCAGTTAAATTCTGACCTCAGGTTGCTGTTTGTGTGAAATCTGTTTGCATGCTCTCTTTCTTTAGTGTTTGCGTGGGATCCCTCCAGGTCCTCAGATTTCCCAGCATGCAGGTAGGCGGATAGCCTACACTCAATTGGCCCTAGAAAAGAATAAGTGTGCGAGTGTGTGTCTGCAGGTTGTGCTGCAATGGATTTTTGTCACATCCAGGGTGTATATTTTTGTCTCATACCCAGTGTTTCCAGACCAGGACCTGATCCTAACTATAAACTCAGAATATTATGTGTTCAGTATTCATAGCTGTAATAGCTATTCATTAAGTATTAATAGGTAAATAGTAATCAGTAAGTAGTCTTAATAACCCGACTTAAGACAGAGAGGCCTGGTTTCTGGTCATTTCAGTCCCATTCATTTACCTGAACAAGTTACATACAAAACAAGAATTTGGTAAACGTTAGCTGAGCATAGCCAGTTTTGCCAGGGTATGGATGCTTCTGTCCATAAACTTACACTAAAGGGGCAAAATAGTTTCTTTCTGCAGAAACTATTTTGGAACTAACTCAAGATAGATCAGGTAGCTCTGCCTCCACACATAGAACTTTTAGTTCTGCAGTGAGGAGTACTGGAATGTGACTGGGACATTGACAGCTACTGCAGGATCTAGATTTTCGATATCTATGGGTAAATTAGGCACGCGCACACACACACACACACACACACACACACACACACACACACACACAGTATCCATTCACGTCATGTTTCTGTGATTCAAGATTCTTATTGTCATATGTAGAGGAAACTGAAGAAAAACTCTGAAAAGAAAAATAATTAATCAAAGACGTAAGAAAACCAACAACAACACAAGACAAATTACATATACAGTGAGGAAAATAAGTATTTGAACACGCTGCTTTTTTTTTGTTGCAAGTTCTCCCACTTAGAAATCATGAAGGGGTCTGAAATTGTCATCGTAGGTGCATGTCCACTGTGAGAGACATAATCTAAAAAAAAAATCCAGAAATATGATTTTTTTTAACTATTTATTTGTATGATACAGCTGCAAATAAGTATTTGAACACCTGAGAAAGTCAATGTTAATATTTGGTACAGTAGCCTTTGTTTGCAATTACAGAGGTCAAACGTTTCCTGTAGTTTTTCACCAGGTTTGCACACACTGCAGGAGGGATTTTGGCCCACTCCTCCACACAGATCTTCTCTAGATCAGTCAGGTTTCTGGCCTGTCACTGAGAAACACGGAGTTTGAGCTCCCTCCAAAGATTCTCTATTGGGTTTAGGTCTGGAGACTGGCTAGGCCATGCTAGAACCTTGATATGCTTCTTACAGAGTCACTCCTTGGTTATCCTGGCTGTGTGCTTCGGGTCATTGTCATATTGGAAGACCCAACCTCGATCCATCTTCAATGCTCGAACTGAGGGAAGGAGGTTGTTCCCCAAAATCTCGCAATACATGGCCCCGGTCATCCTCTACTTAATACAGTGCAGTCGCCCTGTCCCATGTGCAGAAAAACACCCCAAAGCATGATGCTACCACCCCATGCTTCACAGTAGGGATGGTGTTCTTGGGATGGTACTCATCATTCCTCTTCCTCCAAACACGTTTAGTGGAATTATGACCCAAAAGTTCTATTTTGGTCTCATCTGACCACATGACTTTCTCCCATGACTCCTCTGGATCATCCAAATGGCCATTTGCAAATTTAAGACATGCCTGGACATGTGCTGGTTTAAGCAGGGGAACCTTCCGTGCCATGCATGATTTCAAACCATGACGTCTTAGTGTATTACCAACAGTAACCTTGGAAACGGTGGTCCCAGCTCTTTTCAGGTCATTGACCAGCTCCTCTAGTGTAGTTCTGGGCTGATTTCTTACCTTCCTTAGGATCATTGAAACCCCACGAGGTGAGATCTTGCATGGAGCCCCAGTCCGAGGGAGATTGACAGTCATGTTTAGCTTCTTCCATTTTCTAATGATTGATCCAACAGTGGACCTTTTTTCACCAAGCTGCTTGGCAATTTCCCCGTAGCCCTTTCCAGCCTTGTGGAGGTGTACAATTTTGTCTCTAGTGTCTTTGGACAGCTCTTTGGTCTTGGCCATGTTAGTAGTTGGTTTCTTACTGATTGTATGGGATGGACAGGTGTCTTTATGCAGCTAACGACCTCAAACAGGTGCATCTAATTTAGGATAATAAATGTAGTGGAGGTGGACATTTTAAAGGCAGACTAACAGGTCTTTGAGGGTCAGAATTCTAGCTGATAGACAGGTGTTCAAATACTTATTTGCAGCTGTATCATACAAATAAATAGTTTAAAAATCATATATTGTGATTTCTGGATATGTCTCTCACAGTGGACATGCACCTACGATGACAATTTCAGACCCCTCCATGATTTCTAAGTGGGAGAACTTGCAAAATAGCAGGGTGTTCAAATACTTATTTTCCTCACTGTACATGTATAAATGTACAAAGTTATAATAGTGCAAATGCCAGAAAAAGAGATGTGTGTATGTTTAAAGTCTTGCGTTATTTACAGAGGACAGTAAATCTGTACTGCTGTACAAGCTGCCCATTGACTACTCTAAACTATATCCAAGTTTCATTTCTATAGTATTGTCCCTTTTGTGAGATACTGTACCTAACGGTCATAGTTACTGTCTTATGATGTCATTGCGGCATGTGCACACAATGTGGAACCCCTCATCTGCCATTTAATAATACATTTACAGCATAGTAAATACAATAACTGTCTAGTTTGTAATAGTGAAATTGTTTGTCATTGGTTTCCTTTCCAGATGAAGAACATCCTTTTAAATGACCAAGGTACAGCTGTTTCTGCATCATACTATAAAGTTAGACGGAAATGTCAGAGAGTCACAGAGCAATAGTGACAACATGCAGTTAATAATATGTTAAACAAGAAGGATTTCTCTGTATATTGATCTGTAAAGTATAAACACACTCATACATTTGAACTTGATGTTGGGCAGTGACCACATATACTGTATTGCATTATTGAATTTATTTATCATCCACAAATGTCTTTAAATTGGATTCAAGTGGATTAAACTATCATTTTCTCTTCATTAAAAATCAGTTGATTATAAAGCAGTTTTAATCAGTGATACCAGGCTAGACATGTATTATGGGCTATTCTTATTTGTTCTAATGTGGCAAGATAGTCCTCACTGCAGAATGTCTGTTAGTCTAAGCCCAACTCTAATCATAACTCAGTCAAAGTCACTACGTTCATGACCTGACGTTCTGAAAATATTATAACGTTACTATAACATCATTATGTCACCACTGCGTGTCACTCTTACGTCATGGTGACAATGTATTTGTAGTTATTGTAATAAATAATAGCTTTAGTAAAGCATTTTGCCTAAGGATCATGTTCTCTCAATGCCATGGCTTGGGTTTGATTTTAGAGACTGAAAACCTATCCAGCCTCACCAGTGTTTTACAAGTCAGGGCACTCTTAATGCCGTTCCAAACCCCAGTTATAATGGATTATGTCGAGAAGTGCATCTGGGGTAAAACCTGTGTCAACAGACCTCTGATTTGCTGTTGTGACCCCTAACAGGCACATCCAAAGGAAATCCAGATAAGATCACATCAACTGCCATTAAAACCTTTGAATACAGTTGAATTTTTGCTTGCCACTCCAACTTGGTTTGAAATTTGTTATTTGTTATTTAAATGCGCTATACAAATAAACTTGACTTGACTTGACTTGACTTGAAATTTGGCTTTGAAAACTCAGGATATACCTGTTGTATATGTGTATTTGTATTATTCTGTCTTCTTCCTTGTTATAAAGACTTGTTATAAGCATATGTATGCTTATAGCATGTACCAAATACCAAGCATTACAATATGACATTAAAGCATTATGACTTGAACAAAAATGAAAAGCATGACACCTGTTAGCGGGTGAATATATTAGGCAGCAAGTGAACTTTTTGTCCTCAAAGTTGATGTGTTAGAAGCAGAAAGCAAAGAGTAAAATTGTGATGGATCAGCGCATCCGCAAAACTGCAGCTTTTGTGGAGTTTGCTGTGGTCAGTATCTATGAAAAGTGGTCCAAGGAAGGAACAGTGGTGAACCGCCGACAGGGTCATGAGAGGCCAAGGTTTATTGGTGCACGTGGAAAGCGAAGGCTGGCCATTCAGCAGACAAGCTTCCGTAGCTCAAAAAAGAGGTTATGGACCAGGGGTCCCTACAGCCATGCAGCAGACTGGTGGTCTCTAGGAAATCTGTTGTACAAATTGGCTGATGGAGAGGTAACATTTAAAAAAAATATTCTCATTTGAAATGAATAGGACTGCAGATGGTGTGATTGGATGCAATCACAGTTCAAACCCAATAGTTGATTTTGGAAATCAATATGGTTACAGTTCACACAAACTCACTCAAAGATTTAAATATATGTTTATAAACTGAATGGCTTTTACCATTGTACCCTTAATACTGATAAATAGACATTCCAACACATTCAAAAAGTAAATAATCGGTTAAGCGTAATTTCATTATGCTATGTATATTCCATCTAAAGAAATTATATAAAATGAACCTGCCTTGATTGTGTTATATGAACACCACACAGATTTGTGAGTGAAATGTCATTCGAATATTTCTATTCAATCGATTTACATTTTAATCAGTTAAAATGTTTGTTTTATGTTAGTCTAATGAAAATAATTTACATTTGGTTGACATTTTCTCTAACAATTTAGGACAACAAAATTCAAACTTGTTGTATAAACTTATAGGATTTGTCTGTTTAACTAATGCCAGGATTGTTAAATCAACTAATTTACTAAATTAACTATTTTATTTCAATTAGGGTTGTTTTCATTAGTAGTGCTAGTGAAATGAGATCAAATAAAGGGTGGAAATCTCGCCTTAAATATACAAACAAAATCAAACAATTTAAACGTTTTTCATGGAAATCTTATTTAAAGTTGTTAAATCTTATGTCATGCATCTCTTCAGTTATCATTATAGTCACTTGAGAAACCAAACCAACAACAGTTGCATGGTGCTCTAGATTGTTTTTTTTTAGTCTTAATTATAATTTTACTATTATATCTTTTGTGCTTTTGTGCTATTTATCTGGTGTTTTACCTTATGAACCTCCTCTATTTTTTTTTTTATTAGTGTTGTTTTTTGTGTTGGTTAGCATTTGTCTCAGTGCCCTTCCAAATACTATGTGGATCACATACTCAAAGTGAGCAAACCTCTCATTTTGCCTTTAGTTCCCACTTCCTTCAGAGTCAGACTACAGTGGCATGCTGACCAAAGTCACTGAGCATCTTCATAAAAATGCCTCTGAACTTCAGTCCTGCACTGGCTCTGCTGCTTACTGAGGTATGCAGTGTCTACAGCTTTGCCCTTTGCCTGAAGGCAAACACAGCTGTTGCAACCTCTCACACTTTCTTTGTGTTTTCTGGATGCAGCTCCTGTGCAGGACTCCTGTGCGTCAAATGCGCTGTCTGGTACTCTGTGAGTCAGAGGTTTTTAATGGCATCTCCTTTGACTCTCGGGTGCTGATGATGTTTCCCATTCAACCAGTCATTGAGCTCAGGGATCACCCTAACCGGCCTGAAAAATCTATGAGGGAATCCACTTACAAGCAGCTGCAGAGCTTCGAATGTGAACTCTTTGACCCTTGTTTCTATCCCTGACCAGGAATAAATGTTCTCACGTTCAATACTCTCAACCATTTCTAGACAAGAACCAAAGATAAGGACATTCTATATATGAACTATACAAATGTATATATGTGACTAAACATGGCTATAGTGCTTCTGTCATGCTCTTATGTCAGTACAGTAAAAAGTGAAGGAAGAAATCGAATTAAGTTGCATATAAACAGATATTTAGTCTGTCCTTCGAGTATATTTCTAAATGTTTCCTTTTAGTAATCTGTAATTTTTCAGTTGAAACTGCTGTAGATCTGTACTAAATGGAAATGGTAGACTTATTCACATGTGGGATTTTGCTAGAAATTATTTCAATACAAACGATTGTATGAATGATACCAGCTAACTTTTAGACCTTGGTATGACCTATTTGTGAGAGCAAAGACAAACCCAAATGGGAGCAACCTTAATAGGGCAGAAAATTGAAGACCAGATAAAGCATCATTATTAATGTTTTTAATTAGGTATCAGAAAAAAAAACTTAAAGCCCCTGTGGAGTAGTCTAAATATAACATTATCTCTTTGTGGGTCTCCCAGGGGGCCCATCCCAGACCCCATCTACAGAACAACGTGTGTCATTTCCTGCATGTAAAGAGTAACACTGGACAATCCACCAATCAGGTTCAGCAGCTGGTCATAAACCTGGTTCTTAAACTAAACTCTCAGAGAGGTTTTCCTGGCCTCTGTCACCTCCAGCTCACTCATTTGGCCTCTGTCACCTCCTGCTTTACATCCAAGTTTCTGTAAAGCTACTTTGTGACAATGTCTGTTTTTAAATGCATTATACACATATTTAATTCAATTCAATTCATTTTTATTTGTATAGCGCTTTTAACAATGAACATTGTCTCAAAGCAGCTTTACACAGATAATGCGGTGATTAAAAATGAATATGTTCTTTATGAGTAAGTTTGTCCCTGATGAGCAAGCCAGTGGCGACTGGCGACTGTGGCAAGGAAAAACTCCCCGAGATGGCATAAGGAAGAAACCTTGAGAGGAACCAGACTCAAGAGGGAACCCATCCTCATCTGGGTTACACCGAATGTCCATTTGTGGCGGGTATACAATGTTGCGGGGTGCAGTGATGATGATCAAAAGCGAAATGTATTTCTGAGTCAGTGTAGGAGACTGTTGACATCAACTACAGTCCAATCCAGGCAGGCCTGGATGAAGTGGGAAGATCCACGGGGGGGAGAGGGGCAGGAACAGTGGTCGCATATCAAACTAATATACATGAAAGTCTCCACATGCAGGGAAATGTAGCACTTCTTTAGCAAAAATCTTTTAACAAATATTTTTTTCATTTTGCTTTTGACAAAACAAGGTCATGGAAAAGATGAAACATTATTTAAAGGAACGCATTTTTAAAAGCAATTGCTTGCATATCACCTGATATGTTAACACAGTTAACACAAGTTCATCATGAGGAGGAGAGACAACTCTGGAAATGATAATCTTGTAGAGGATGTAAATAAAGTTCTGTTTTGCTGAAACAAGTGTTAATTTCCCTTTTATTTGGCAAACTTTTGGGACAACCTGCGTGTGTATATATACTGTATTTATTGACACCTTCCTTATGCTCCCCACAGGTGGATTGCTCAAACCTGAATATTGGTCAATGAGAAATACAGTACTCCGACATTTGGGCCACCTCACAGCCTCTCTGGCAGTTGTCCTTGAAAACTGGATCACAGAGTTGTTGGGAAAAAAAAGAAAATCACATGGAAATGTCATTGTGGCTTTGGGACTTAAATGCCTAGAGAATTTCAAAATTCGCTCAAAGTAAGTTTAGTCTAGTTAGACCAGGCATGTCTGATCTGATAGGCAAAGGTCTGGAGGTTTGTATTTAAGCCAAGCAGGAGCCACATCTCTTTTTATGTGTTTAATCAGTTGAACTTCAATTCAATCAGCAATTAGTTCTGTTGGTCTGAAATATTATCCTGTAGTGAAACCTACTGTTTGGGGGATAAAAGAATGCAACACTGTCCTGCATAGACTTTTTCAGGACTTATCATTTATTGCATTTATGGCATTTGGCAGACGTCCTTATACAGAGTGTCTTACAACTGAGCAGGGGAGGGTCAAGGGACTTGCTCAAGGGCCCCGCAGTGGCAGTTTGTTGGTAGGATTTGAACTTGTGACCTTCCGATACAAAGTCCAATGCCTTAACCACTGAGCTATCACCTTCCCCGCTTGTCCTCTTACTCTTGTCGATTCTCTTTTAGATTTCAGTGTTTAGCATCCAACTTGTTTACTTGTTTAAGATTAATTTAACACATACTTATTATTGCCACTTTAGCTATGTGATTGTTGTTAAAATAACAGATTCCCAGAAAAGATTTAAAGCAGGTTAGAGGTGGAGCTGTGCCCCTCCATGGCCTTTACACAAAAACACTTAATGAGGGCATGTCATTATGCTCCGCCCTACAATTTTCCAGCCTCCTCCGAGACACCACCATAAAGAACTGGGACAATGTTGCTGTCACAAAAAGAGCTTCTCATTTCATTCCTGATCACATCTGTGCAGTCAGCCTGAGCTTCCGCATCTCTTCTTGGACTGGGTGAGCAACTTCTTTTGAAGTATGCCGTTATTGTTCTTTAACAATAGTTGTGTGTCAGTCACTTGTGATGATGTAAGACTCTGGGTCATTAAAGAGTGTAAGATTCAGGAATACTTCTTTGTAATGGCTTATTTACACTGTTCTCAGGTTGTGATTCCTCAGTAAGATGACCCACCAGTTTCCGACCCTCACCACGGAGCAGAAGAAGGAGTTACATGAGATTGCTCTGCGCATCGTGGCTCCTGGGAAAGGCATTCTGGCAGCTGATGAATCAGTGGGTACGAGCAAACGCTTTTAATTTATATTTCTGGTAACTAACATGACGTGATATTTTTTGTGAAGCGGGTTTAGTGGTACCACTTGTGGATTATGAAAGTCTCTCTTGATGTTTTATTATGTTATTTAAAACTAAAAAAAAAAAAAGATGAGAGTGTTCTATGTCAACTTTTTTTATATTTTTGGTTTCTTTTAATGCTACCAAATGGAAAAAAAAAACGTTATTCTTTGTTGTCTAGGTTGTCTCTCTCTCTTAACATGAGACAAAAAGATTTTTAAACCTCTCGCCACTGGAAGACCTTCAAACCAATGACACTTAAGACTCTTTACAGAAAACTTCACCAAAATATGAATGTCTTTTTAAACAAAACATTAAAAACATTTTTTATCATTGGTCCTACATTATTTCATAGGTCTACCATACCATGTAAATGCTCAGACCACAGAAACAATCCCCTATTACGCATGATCTGGCGTCTCAACCAGGGTGTATTCCAGCCTCACATCCAGTATTCCCAGGATTTGCTCTGGCTCCATTGTGTTCCTGATCAAAGTCAGTTTCTGAAGAATGAAATACATGAAATATATCCGGAGTTACTTTCAGAACTTCTAGAAAATGAATGAACTCAATATTTGTGACACTTCTTGACTCTGTGTGTATTGTTTAACAAACAGGCAGCATGGGAAAGCGTCTGACTCAAATAGGAGTGGAGAACACAGAGGAAAATCGTCGCCAGTACCGTCAAGTCCTCTTCAGCGCTGATGATCGCATTGACAACTGTATCGGCGGAGTCATTTTTTTTCATGAAACCCTTTACCAGACTTCTGATGACGGCGTTCCCTTTGTTAAAATGATCAAAAACAAAGGGATCACTATTGGAGTTAAGGTATGTGCTGTGGTATTAGAAGTCTGTTTGAAATTACTGTAGGAAGCACTTTAAGTTTAATTAGTGTGTGAATACTAAAGAATGCTGGCTACATGTGGGAGATTGATAACCATTTAATGTCTTCAAATATTCAAGATGCACTAGATAAACTATCTTTTTATATTTTTTCCAAAGGTTGACAAAGGAGTTGTTCCCCTGCCAGGAACTAATGGAGAAACCACTACACAAGGTGACATTTTAGACATTATCATCTAAAGAAGTGGTTACTGTTTGAATGTTTTGTCTTGATTCAGTTGGTAATTTTAACTCTGTGACTACAATTGTAAATTGATGCTTGTTTCAGGACTGGATGGTCTATCAGAAAGGTGTGCTCAGTACAAGAAGGATGGCGCGGATTTTGCCAAGTGGCGCTGCGTGATGAAGATCAGTGACACGGCGCCGTCTCAGCTGTGTATCACAGAAAATGCAAAAGTCCTCGCACGCTATGCTACTATCTGCCAGCAGGTACAATGTCAATCCTAACACCGTTGGATTTGTTTTAGTTTTACAAAATGAAGATGTGTGACTAATTTTTTTTCCAGCACGGGATTGTACCCATAGTGGAACCTGAGATCCTACCCGATGGGGATCATGACCTTAAACGCTGCCAGTTTGTCACAGAGAGGGTTAGTCATGTTAATGCAGCTTTCCTGTACTGTATATAACTGAAGATGATTAAGGTTTAAGAAATATCAAGTCTGTGTAAAAAGCTCAGTGTTTGTGCTCCAGGTTTTAGCAGCAGTATACAAGGCCATGTTTGATCATCATGTTTATCTGGAGGGAACCCTGCTCAAGCCCAACATGGTGACCCCTGGACATGGCTGTCCGACCAAATACAGTGCCGAGGAGGTTGCCATGGCCACCATCACTGCTCTACGACGCACCGTACCTCCTGCAGTCACTGGTTGCGTTGATTATGTCACTGACAATCATAATTACATGTCTCGTGTATCCTTTACACAATGTAGATTTTTCTATACTTGTTGGGCTTCAGATTCATGGCGCTGTTATATGAGGCTTTTTTAAAGTTCAAAATACAACTTCAGAAATTTCTGCTTTCAGGAATAACCTTCCTCTCTGGAGGTCAGAGTGAAGAAGAGGCCTCTGTCCACTTAAATGCCATCAATAACTGCCCACTGGTAAAGCCCTGGGCATTGACCTTTTCTTTTGGTCGAGCGCTGCAGGCTTCTGCACTGAAGACCTGGCGTGGTCACAAAGAAAACCAAAATGCTGCCACTGAGGAGTTTATCAAACGTGCTGAGGCAAGTTTTCCATTCTGTCTTATAATTAGCTTATTAATATGGATGCTTCCATAGACAGATAAAGTTTTTATTAATTGGACTGTGGTAAACTTTTTTTTACTTACTTTTGAACAAATAAATATCAAATAGTTTTCTATAAATCTTTATTGTCTATAAATCTCACATTTTATAAAAAAAAATACTGTCAGTAATTGTAAACCATTTAATATTTATTGTTTAAAGCACATAAAAGAGTGACAAAGCAACAGGAACAAAAGTCCAATATTATAAGCTAAAGACCAACTATTATTATAATGATACCTGATGGACTCTTCCTTCTTTAATTTACATTTACATTTGCAGCATTTAGCAGACGCCAGAGTGAAGTAAAAAAAGTGCTATGAGTCTCTAGCAATGAATAAATCCACACTGGTACACTAGGTAACAAACTTAAGATAAATCTACAACTCTTGATTTTTACAAAGCAAACTTGGAAAGTGCTAATTTAAGTGTTTCAGGAAGAGGTAGGTCTTCACCCGTTGCTTAAAGATAGTCAGGGACTCTGCTGTTTGGACATCTAGGGGAAGTTTATTCCACCACCTCGGTGCCAGAACAGAGAAGAACCTTAAAGTATACTTACCTCTGATTCTGAGAGAAGGTGGTACCAGTCGAGCAGTGCTGGAGGATCTCAGACAGCGTGGTGCAGTGCGAGGTGTGATGAGGTCTCTGAGGAAAGACGGTGCTGGTCCGTTTTTGTCCTTGTAGGCAAACATCAGTGTTTTGAATCTGGTACATGCAGCTACGGGAAGCCAATGGAGGGAGTGCAGCAGTGGGGTGGGGTGGGAGAACTTGGGCAGAACTCGTGCAGCTGAGGAAGCTCCATTAAATACCTTTACATGGTGATTTACCCATACCTATTGTGATAATTAGTTAGATAAGTATTATTAAGCAGGTGTATAATGTATATTATATGTATATTAAGTTTTAATGCTAATATTGCCACTTTGATGCTGATTAATATCTGTTGCTTCTGCAACTAAACAAATTGATGCTACAGAACAGATGTGAAATGATGAACTGTTGTAAAAACTATCTCACTAAACTCAACTTCCTTGTGCTTGTTTTCAGATCAATAGCCTGGCATCCCAGGGGAAGTATTCTGGTGGAGGGGACAGCAGTGGAGCTACTGGTCTTTTCCACTACCTGTCGAGCTATGCATACTGAAACGCTGCATTTATCATAATCTCATCAAATACAGCTGATTTCACTGCCAATATTGTAGAAATGACTGTACAACTACAAGCTGCAACTACATCTTTAGGTTGAATATATAGCTGTGTGAACTAAATCAGTATTCAAGCTGTTAAAATTAATTTAAACACTGTTCAGAAACCTTCTAAACAATCATGCATGCAATCTTATAACAATAAATGTGATCAACACAATCAACACAGTTCGGGTTACAGTTTCTGTTGTGTAGTGCTTGATGAATATGTGATTTCGATGTCTATGTGAATTGGATAGAAATATGCTTATTTACACTTTGTACATGTGTGTTGTGTATTTTTGGTGATTGTTTGTCATATTTTGTGTGACAAAACAAACACATAACACTTAAGGCACAATAAATTTTGAAAATATTACATGTCTGCCTCATCTAACTCTGTCTCATCAATAAAGTTGTATATGAGTATGTATATTCTATTAAATACTAATGACACTATTGAGCAGGTCATAAAGACATACTACATGATAATTGATATTCTTTACTATCAATTGCCTGCTCTGTTATCTCATTCATCAAATCAAATATATATTGTTAGCTTTATATTCCTCCATTTCAGTCTTCTTCTGTAGCTGGAACCTGGGAAGTTAAAATCTCTATCTTATATATTTAGAACTGGAGAGGTCACAGGAGCCAGACCATCAATAGTGAGTTCTTCTGCTAGGTTTTAAAGTGTCTGCAGGAGGACATTCCACGACCGGATCTGTGGATCGCTAGTCTCGAAACCTTTTGATACCACCTCATATTATAATTATTTGGAATGGAGAAAGGAGTGTGCTGGTACAGATCTTTAAGAAACAGGGAGATGTGCAGACCTACAGGGGAATAAAGTTAATCAGTCATGCCATGAAGTTATTGGAAAGAGTAGTGGAAGCCAGGCTGAGAGAAGAGGTGACCATCTGTGAGCAGCAGTATGGTTTTGTGCTGAGGAAGAGCACCACAGATGCATTATTTGCTTTGAGAATGTTAATGGAAAAGTATAGAGAAGGTCAGAAGGAGTTGCATTTTATGTTTGTGGATTTAGAGAAAGTGTACCACAGGGTGCTGAGAGAGGAATTGTGGTACTGTATGAGGAAGTCAGGTGTGTCAGAAACGTATGTGAGGGTGATGCAGGACATGTATGAGGACAGTGTGACAGCAGTCTGCAGTAGGAACGACAGACTTATTCAAGGTGGAGGTTGGAGGCGGGTCTGAGCTCTTTCCTGTTTGCAGTGGTGATGGACAGGTTGACGGACGAGGTCAGACAGGAGTCTCCATGGACTATGATGTTTGCGGATGATATTGTGATTTGTGGTGAGAGTAGGGAGCAGGTTGAGAAGAGCCTGGAGAGGTGCAGGTACACGCTGGAGAAGAGGTGGAGAAGGTGGAGGAGTTCAGGTACCTGGGGTCAACAGTACAAAGTAATGGAGAGTGTGTTAGATAAGTGAAAAAAAGTGTGCAGGCAGGGTGGAGTGGGTGGAGAAGAGTGAAATGAGTGATTTGTGATAGAAGGGTATCTGCAAGAGTGAAAGGGAAAGTTTATAGGACTGTGGTGAGACCTGCAATGTTGTATGGTTTAGAGACAGTGGCATTGAGTAATAGACAGGAAGTGGAGCTGGAGGTGGCAGAGCTGAAGATGTTGAGGTTTTTGTTGGGAGTGAGGATAATGGACAGGATTAGAAATGAGTTTATTAGAGGGACAGCGCATGTAGGACGTTTTGGAGACAAAGCGAGGGGAGGCGAGATTGAGATGGTTTGGACATGTGCAGAGGAGGGACATGGCGTATATCGGTAGAAGAATGTTGAGGATGGAGCCGCCAGGAAGGAGGAAAAGAGGAAGACCAAGGAGGAGGTTTATGGATGTGCTGAGGGAAGACATGCAGGTAGCTGGTGTGACAGATTTAGAGGACGGGGGTATGGAGACGGATGATCCGCTGTGACGACCCCTAATGGGAGAAGCCGAAAGAAGAAGAAGATAAAAGTTATAAAAAATAATTAAGGTGTGTTATGAAATATCCTTATATCTTTTATATTGTGATCTCTAGGATTGCAACAATAAGATTAAAAAGTTGTTTACTCATATAAAGGAGAAATAAATATAAATAATTTTGAATTAATAGAAATAAACAGTGAGAAAACAAAAAGTTTAACGTGCTCACATAGCAATGTATTAGCATTTACGAAACAAAAGGGAAAAGATAAGAATGAAAGAAGTATTTCGTCTCGCGGATGCAGCCGGATTCGACAATTGATAAGCATGATGATGCGTGATGCGGCTGAGTTTCCGGGATTCATCCGCTCCACGCTCGGCGCGGTTAATGGAAAGGAAGTGAAGGCGCGAGCGCACAGTGCAGGCGGGAGGCGCCACGCGCTTATTGTCTGCAGCTCACAGGGGAAACTGAACCACATCGCCGCCGCCGGTTACTTCTGGTGTGTGGGTTTTTTTTTGGGTCGTTTTGTTTGCTGTTTTTGTGCTGCATGTGTGTGTTAAGTGACTGATTCGCGTTTGGTTGACTGCAGTGTGTATATTCTCATTTCCAGCACGCTTCTTTTCTACCATGTCTGGAGTCATCCGAGGCCCTGCTGGTAGCAATGACTGCCGGATTTATGTGGGAAACCTTCCGCCTGATATCCGCACCAAAGACGTCGAGGATGTGTTCTACAAATACGGAGCGATCAGAGATATCGACCTGAAGAACCGACGCGGAGGGCCACCGTTCGCCTTTGTCGAGTTTGAAGACCCCAGGTGTGTGTGTGAGAGAGAGATTAGCATAGCATGGTGTAACGGTCCTGCGACCGTCTGGTCTGTTCTTAATCCCTCATTCAGATGCATTCATTATTTAGGTTAGAATATTTACAGACTTCTTTTGTAATGTTTTTGACTTTGCATAAAAACTTTTGGGCTGCAGCTTGTTATTGTGTTGAAGTCTTCAGGCCGTTCGGCGGCTAATGATGGCGTCACGCAGCTAGCATATAGTGTGGTGTGGTGGTGTGCACTCCTGCTGGGGGTTAGAGTTAAAATTGTGCATATTGGAGTATTTTAGTTACTTAGAACATGTTTTCTTAAACCACGTTTGCAAAGTTGTTAAACAGATTGTGTGTGTAAAGTTTGGTAACTATGGTGTGTTTGGTGCGTAAGCTAATGCTCTAGCAAAGTGTGTCTTCAATTAGAAGTGTACTACTGGTTTGTATGTATTTCTTCTTTCACTTCCGGCTTCTCCCGTTAGGGGTCGCCACAGCGGATCATCCGTCTCCATACCCCCCTGTCCTCTACATCTGCCTCTATCAAACCAACTACCTTCATGTCTTCCCTCACCACATCCATAAACCTCCTCTTTCCTGGTGGCTCCATCCTCAGCATTCTCCTGCTGATATACCCCATGTCCCTCCTCTGCACATGTCCAAACCTTCTCAATCTCGCCTCCCTCACATTGTCTCCAAAACACATGTATACACCAGTAGTGTCTGTATAAATGAAGTAACATATGTGTAAAAATCTGTTGCCAGCACTTAATAAAACGATCATGCCCTGTGTTTTCCTCCTCAGAGATGCAGAGGATGCTGTTTGTGCTCGGGATGGATATGACTATGACGGCTATCGGCTTCGAGTGGAGTTTCCTAGAAGCGGTCGTGGTATGGGGAGAGGGGGCTTTGGTGGAGCTCCGAGAGGCCGCTATGGACCTCCATCCAGGCGATCTGAATATAGAGTCATTGTTTCAGGTCAGTTTAACCACTAAACACCAAAGCATCTGAGAGTACTTTGTCTTGTTGGCCTTCGGACTTGTTTTTTTCCTGTGTTATATGAAGTATTAGACTGATAGCGCGTGCGTGCACAATGCCAGGCACGCCATGAGTTAAGCATATCGGGTTTGTTAACTGCAGGTTTACCACCGAGCGGCAGTTGGCAGGATCTGAAGGATCACATGCGTGAAGCAGGCGATGTATGTTATGCTGACGTTTTCCGAGATGGGACCGGTGTGGTGGAGTTTGTGCGCAAAGAAGACATGACCTACGCTGTCCGAAAACTGGATAACACTAAATTCCGATCACATGAGGTAGGTTTGGGTTTAGTTCGGGATGTTCTGGCTGTATTATGTTTTTTTTTTTTTTTTTTTTTATAAATCTGGGGTGGATCTATATTTCAGGTCCTCCATCATCTTTCTAATATTATCTGGTAGGCAGTTCGGGACAACATAAATAAAATGGGAGTAAATTGGAAGTTGTGGTCAGTGTAAACTCATTTGTTTGCTGAACATAACTGCTTTATTGTGATTTTGTGTACATTAGGTTTTTTTTTAGTTTGTGTAGTGGAAATTAGAATTACCTAACCAAAATAAACTTTGGGAATGGGCCTCGTTTGTTATTCTTTTAGAAGCAGTCTGGAGTGTTTAAGCCCACCAACACTACTCCTGTTAAAACTTTATTGTACAATATTTGTTAAGGAAATGATAAATAATGGGTAAGTAATTAGTGGTCAGGTTGTTCTGTTACTGTTTATTTAGAATTGTTTTTCCTTCTGTTTTATTTTGTTATTAGGGGGAAACCTCATATATCCGTGTGAAAGTGGACGGCCCACGCAGTCCAAGCTATGGAAGATCGAGGTCTCGAAGCCGCAGTCGCAGCAGAAGTCGCAGTCGCAGTAACGAGCGTAGCCGCAGCTACTCGCCTCGGCGTGGCCGAAATTCCCCACAGTACTCCCCTCGGCACAGCCGCTCTCGCTCCCGCTCATAAGCCTTCCATTCACCACCGCTGTGGTGCTTTGGGTTTGAGTTTCCCTTCCCCTGTTTTTGGTGAAGCTGTTGAGTTAGTTTTTGTTTTTACACCCCTCCTTTTTTAAAAATTTTAGTTTGTGTCTTCCTTATTTTTACCGATCGTCCTCTACACCCCCCCCCCTCCTGTCCTCGACCCACACTTCTTTAACCATCGACACCCATTTATTTTTTTACGATGCTTTTTAAAGGACTATGTCGACCCCCGTCACATTCTCACCTTTCCTTTGTCCTCTTTTGAATACAAGACGGAACTCTCATTGACCAAACAAAGAGTTGTTCAATGCCTCTGAATATTTTTGTAAATGCCATCTGTCGTTCATGAGTGAGCTCACGTGTGTTCTACCCTTTTGTCTTCCTGTAGTCATTTGTCAAGAAGGATGATCTGATACGTTGTAATAAAGAATTGCTGAATCATTCGAGTTATAGGTTTAAAATGCATATAACCAGTCAGGTCTCTGTTTCTTTACCAGCAAATCAGAGGGAAATGGTGCTTCCTCTGGTGCAAAGTATTGTTGTTGTTTTTTTTTGTATTATTAACTGAATTTCATGTTATTCTATACTTTTACATCCAATCTGATGTCAGGCTGCTTAATCAAGGTAGACATTCACTCTAAGGCCATAATGAGGTTTGTGTATAGAGGACATGGATGCTTATCTCAATAAATCTCATTTTCATTGTGATGTCCATTATAGAACTCTGACCTTTTCCTGCTTTTTGCTGAGGCTCCTTGGGATCAGTTCATAATGAAGATGAAGGATTAGGGAGTGCTGATACATGGAACAGAACCAATTCCTCCAGGATATATATATGTACACATGTATATGATTTTTTTTCTTAGTTTCTCTAAATTCTGATTGGCTCCTTTTTCCACATTGGGGTCTGGTGGTTTTCTCTCTTGCACACGTTAAGGAGGAGACTGCAGTCATGTGGGATGGAGGCAGCAGGAGCATGCTGGTAAACAGTGGGAGGTGTGTTTAGTGGTGATCCTCATGCAATTGTAGATGGTCAGTTGTCCTTTAATGGACTGTAGTAGATGCTTTTACATCGTTTAGCATTTCATTTATTTTTTAAGTATTTTTAGAGAACAAAATTTCAATAATAAAAATATTTGATGAACAATGAGTGGCTCCTTTTATTCTAATGATGATTATGGAATTGCATCACAAATGCATAAAATTGGACACGTTTAAAATGCATGGTGGCAAAACGGTGGATGTCACTAATATGAGGTTGAAGGAGTGTGTGGGAAGCTTATTGTGTTTCCGGTCAAAGATGCATTATGGGTTGCAATAAGATGCAGGCAGAGCGGAGCGAAGGGAAAGCGCGCGCACAAGCCACGCGGCGGAGGCGGAGAGCTGCAGCCAATGGAAAGCGTCGCGTTGGAGAGCAGAAGAACCGAAACCGAGCAGAGCTTCAGCTTCTACGACTTGGAGTTCCTGTAGACACCACGCTCATCCTGAAAGGACGCAAAAACCCGGAATACAAACCTTCAAGCTCGGGCTGTGGTGCACATATTTATCATTATTGGCATTTTTCTTGCTTGCGAAACATCATCTGCTGAAGGTGAGTCCCACAGCTTGACGTGTTTGGAGGGTTGGAGGGTTTTTGGAAGGAAACTACCGGATTGCACATGAATGCAGGTTTAGAAACGACTCCTGGAGAAGCGGCGTGCGAATCTAATGTGCGCGTGCGGAGGAGTAGGCCATGGGCTCTGATGTCCAGGAGATGTTGCAGGATCTCAGACATCCTAATTTCGTCTGGATTACTGTTTAGCTTTGATCACATCTAAAAAAAAAGTCACATTTAAGCGAAATGGATGCATATGGATATTAATACTTAATTATCAGAAATTTGGAAATGATCTCTCCATGTCCTGGTCCTCAAATGGTTCCTAGATTGGGTGTGAGTGTGTGTGATGCCTTCCACTGGCGATCCAGGATAGAGTCTTGAGGAATTTAGTGAAGTCTTGCCATAAAATGCAGTTTAAATTTACTAATAAACCATTATTAGGTGTATTCTTGCTCAGATGCAGCTGGTGATCCATCTTGGCTGGTTGCACTTTATTTTGTGTGTGTGGTGAAAAAAAAGCTGAACCATCCATTAAGCATTTAACCTACTTTAGACTCACTTCTACTTATCAGGTGTTCCAGAATTACCCTGACAAAACACATCTTTGGAGTGTGTAGAGAGTTTGTGGCAGTAAGAGAGCAGTCCTGAGACCCACCACTGAAAGGCCTCTCTGTTAAAGCACAAGGCATACAGCAGGGAAAGGGTTTTTTCTGCTGGCTCACTTAAAGTCGAATGCTTTTACATTTATTAAGTTATCAAAGTGAAGGGAAATACGATCAAACAGAACTCTTACAGGAGCTGACTGATGATGCTGGAGCAGTTCTATGGGAGTTTGTAGTATGAACAGACGGAGCCACACCTGAACACATGCAGGCACAGAGAGCATCGTCTGCACGCTCCGGTCCGAGAAGTACTTCAACTTTGGTCATGTTTTTATATCTGACTTTGGCTTTTGTGTTTTGTTTCTTTTTAGCATTATGACTGACAGGAAAGCTGTGATCAAGAATGCTGACATGTCTGAGGACATGCAGCAGGATGCAGTGGACTGTGCAACACAGGCCATGGAGAAGTACAACATCGAGAAGGACATCGCCGCGTACATCAAAAAGGTAACACACACACACACACACACACACACACGTTTCACGATCCTGGCTTTCGAAATCACCCAGTATTCACATGCAAATGGTCAGTTTTTTTTGTATAGCGCTTTTAACAATGGACATTGTCTCAAAGTGGCTACAGATACAAACAGAAGTTTATTCTTTAGAATTGTAAGTTTGTCGCTAATGAGCGAACTGGTGGTGAACATGGCAATTAAAATCTCCCTGAGATTGCATGAGGAAGAAACCTCGAGAGAATCTGACTCAAAAAAGGACCTATCATCTGGGTGCTATCGAATGTCCATTCAGATTTGTATCTGTTTTCTTTAACATTTTAATTATCAGTCCTACTTGGACTCCTACTTGTCCTATGACTTCATTGCATATAGCGTTGTTTATAACCTGAGCTGTGCATTAGTTAAACACACAAGTTCCTAAAGGACAATGTCCAAAACCATAATAAAGATTGTAACCAATTTTTTTTTTTCTTACTCCATTGCAGGAGTTTGACAAGAAGTACAACCCAACATGGCACTGCATTGTGGGAAGAAACTTTGGCAGCTACGTCACCCATGAGACGAAGCACTTCATTTACTTCTACTTGGGCCAGGTTGCCATCCTCCTGTTCAAATCAGGCTGAAGTCCTACAGCGAGTGTAGAATGTTCTTTTTTTCCAACATGGACCAAGATGCACTAGTGGCCAATGTCCCGTCTAACCACATGCTACAAATATTAAACAAGGCCATACCATGACTGTGCTGACTGTGCGTAACTGCATGGGCTGTGTACCATACTAATTGTGCATATGTTGCAGTTAAGTTGCTTTTCAGTAGGTGTCCCATGTTTCTCGGGAGAGTTTTAGTTTTTTGGTCCTGACGAAGTTTGTTCGAGCATAGGATCTGTGAGGGGCAGGAGGGAATTTGGTTAAATAAAGCAATGGCAGAATCAAATCCAAAAAAACAAAAAAAAGTGCATTGGTATTATTTTTCTCCTAAGACATGTTTTTGTTTAAGTAGTCTTCACTGCCATGTAGGTCTCACGAGCACAGTGTGTGTGTTTGTGTGCATCACGGGGGAGAGAGAGTAATGAAAATAATTAATGTTGGTTAATTTATACTTTGATTGTTTTTGCCAATTTTTTGTCATTGGGTTCAGATTGTGCTTGTTTGCTAGGATCCGGATAGGTTACAGATGCACAAATCGCACTCGTATTCCGTGAATCTGTATTTCCTTTTGTTTTTTTTTCCGAAAGATTCTTTCAATGTTACAAAGTAAATTGTGTCTATTAGGGAAATTATTTAAGGTTCATTAAACACACTGCTTTTCCTCAGGATGTGTTCAGCATTATTTTGTGTTTCATTTCTTTCTTGTCACTTGCCTGAATGTAAATGTTGGGCTGTGTGCACAGGATTGTTCACCGTCTTCAGTCTGCTAATAAGTTTGAAATTATTTACATACCATCTCCCCCATCTTCTTATAAGGTGGAGGTTTGGGTGACTTGTATGTTTTTGCCATGTCTGTGTGTCTTGCCCATCACCTCATGCCTCCCTCTACTGGTAGTCCTGTAAATTACTAATACTCCATTTCACTGTACCCTCAGGTACATGCTGCCCATGACATAAAGCCAGCCAGTCAGTCATTCTTAATATGTGTAAATGATCTCTGGGTTTTGTTTGCATTAGTAATTTTGCTGTATTGTGGAATATCAATAAAGAAATAGTTACACAATTGTGATGCAGAGTTGACAAATATGTGTACCCACTGTTGTTCATCGCTGGAGAAAATCTATAGAGTAATGCATGAATGTGCCTTATGTTGTAGGAAAATGAAAAAGAAAAAATAAACAAACCACACATGCTGATTTTATTTTACACCAGAAATTGATATTTAATTTCTCATCTTATTATACAGCAATTTCCCAGAAAGGTGGCTTAGTGGTTAAGGCATTGGGCTCTGGGTCTGAATGTCATGAGTTCAGATCCCAGCCCATCCTGTACATCATACTTTTTAACTGACTATAATTACATTTTTAATTTGTAAATGTTTAATTTCTGTTATCACTCAGGTTATGACATGTAACCTGAGCTTATAAACAGTTTTCTCTATCGTAATTTTTTAATGAAAGTTAACAAACACACACCATGTCCTCCTTCCTAAAGAATTTTTAAAAATAAGCACGTACAAAAAAACAAATCCACTTTTACGTTATTTGTTAAATGACAAAATATTTCAGAAAACAAAACAAAAGATGCTCTGCTATTCGCAATTTGGTTGGCCTCCACAAGCTTTTGCGATTGTTCTGTGATCACTGTTGGCCACTAGAGGGCAGCCTCACCACACACAGGGGTCTTGCTCAGTAATGAGGCCTGCAGTGTTTTCACCCAAGGTCAGAATACACTCTGTATACCTTACCACTGAATCATCTTGATTTTATAGCCCAGGGCGTATGATAAGATGTGCTGAAACACGACATTTGTTTTTATAGCTCTGTCGCTTTTGCAAGTTTATTTCTTATGAAGTGCGGCGTTCCTCTGGCATTTCACCTCTGCTTCTGAGTCATTGATCTAATCTGGATATTGTCCCTTTTGAACCATAAAATCTGTGCACATGAGTGTGTGTGTGTGTGTGTGTGTGAGTGCAGAAATGAGACTCTCTGCAAATACACTCTTAAAAAGACATCCCCAACAGCTGCTGTAAGGTTCTCTATATGACCCAAGTTCGTACTGATGACAAATAAACCCCCAGAAATATAACATTTTGTTTAATATGAATGCTTTGAATTGAATATGTTTACAGAGCATGTATGAACACTATAAGAAAGAGAGTAAGTGCAGTGTGCTAATAATACAAAAGGTCATGAATTTACACTCACCTTATTTCCTGTGCACACTCTAAAAACTTGGATTTCATGAGATGAAACAGACATAAACATGTGGGTTGTCATGTTCCAGCATTTTAAAGTTTCAGCAGACTGCAGTGACAAATCATCATTGAGGTCCTGCACATCCTTTTCTGACTCTCACTGGCTGCTATAATATATTATAATATAGTATAATATTATAATATATTAGTATATTATACTATAGTAAAGTAAAATATAATATAGCATAAAATAGTATAATATAGTATAGTAAAGTATAGTATAGTACAATATAATATAGTTTAGTATAGTATAGTACAATATAATATAGTTTAGTATAGTATAGTATAATATAATTTAGTAAAGTAGCGTATAGTATAGTGAAGTAAAGTATAGTATAATCTAATATGGTATAGTATAATATAGTATAGTATAATATAATATAATATTGTATAGTATAATATAATATAGTATAGTATAGGTTAGTATAGTATAGTATAATCTAATAAAGTATAGTATAATATAGTATAGTATAATCTAATATAGTATAGTATAATATAATATAGTATAGTATAGTATAGTTTAATATAATATAGTATAGTATAATATAGTATAGTATAGTTTAGTATAGTATAGTATAGTATAGTATAGTATAGTATAGTATAGTTTAGTATAGTATAGTATAGTATAATCTAATATTGTATAGTATAATATAATATAGTATAGTATAGTATAGTTTAATATAATATAGTATAGTATAGTATAGTTTAGTATAGTATAGTATAGTATAGTATAGTTTAGTATAGTATAGTATAATCTAATATAGTATAGTATAATATATTATAGTATAGTATAGTATAGTATAGTATAGTATAGTATAGTATAGTATAGTTTAGTATAGTATAATATAGTATAGTATAATCTAATATAGTATAGTATAATATAGAATAGTATAATATAATATAGTATAGTATAGTATAGTATAGTATAGTATAGTATAATCTAATATAGTATAGTATAATATAGTATAGTATAATATATTATAGTATAGTATAGTATAGTATAATATAGTATAGTATAATATAATATAGTATAGTATAGTTTAGTATAGTATAGTATAGTATAATATAATATAGTATAGTATAGTTTAGTATAGTATAGTATAGTATAATATAGTATAGTATAATCTAATATAGTATAGTATAATATAGTATAGTATAGCATAGTTTAGTATAGTATAGTATAATATAGTATAGTATAGTATAATATAGTATAGTATAGTATAATATAGTATAGTATAATCTAATATAGTATAGTATAATATATTATAGTATAGTATAGTATAGTATAGTATAGTATAGTATAGTATAGTATAGTATAGTTTAGTATAGTATAATATAGTATAGTATAATCTAATATAGTATAGTATAATATAGTATAGTATAATATAGTATAGTATAGTATAGTATAATATAGTATAGTATAGTTTAGTATAGTATAGTATAGTATAATATAATATAGTATAGTATAGTTTAGTATAGTATAGTATAGTATAATATAGTATAGTATAATCTAATATAGTATAGTATAATATAGTATAGTATAGCATAGTTTAGTATAGTATAGTATAATATAGTATAGTATAGTATAGTATAATATAGTATAGTATAGTATAATATAGTATAGTATAATCTAATATAGTATAGTATAGTATAGTATAGTTTAGTATAGTATAATATAGTATAGTATAATCTAATATAGTATAGTATAATATAGAATAGTATAATATAGTATAGTATAGTATAGTATAGTATAGTATAGTATAGTATAGTATAATCTAATATAGTATAGTATAATATAGTATAGTAGAGTATAATATAGTATAGTATAGTATAGTATAATATAGTATAGTATAATATAATATAGTATAGTATAGTTTAGTATAGTATAGTATAGTATAATATAATATAGTATAGTATAGTATAGTTTAGTATAGTATAGTATAGTATAATATAGTATAGTATAATCTAATATAGTATAGTATAATATAGTATAGTATAGTATAGTTTAGTATAGTATAGTATAAAATAGTATAGTATAGTATAATATAGTATAGTATAATCTAATATAGTATAGTATAATATAGTATAGTATAGTATAATATAGTATAGTATAATCTAATATAGTATAGTATAATCTAATATAGTATAGTATAGTATAGTTTAGTATAGTATAGTATAGTATAGTATAAAATAGTATAGAATAATCTAATATAGTATAGTATAGTATAGTATAGTATAGTATAGTATAGTATAGTATAGTATAATCTAATATAGTATAGTATAGTTTAGTATAGTATAGTATAATATAGTATAGTATAATCTAATATAGTATAGTATAGTATAGTATAGTATAATATAGTATAGTATAGTATAGTATAGTATAGTATAGTATAGTATAGTATAGTTTAGTATAGTATAGTATAATATAGTATAGTATAGTATAATATAGTATAGTATAATCTAATATAGTATAGTATAATCTAATATAGTATAGTATAGTATAGTATAGTTTAGTATAGTATAATATAGTATAGTATAATCCAATATAGTATAGTATAATATAGAATAGTATAATATAGTATAGTATAGTATAGTATAGTATAGTATAGTATAATCTAATATAGTATAGTATAATATAGTATAGTATAGTATAATATAGTATAGTATAGTATAGTATAATATAGTATAGTATAATATAATATAGTATAGTATAGTTTAGTATAGTATAGTATAGTATAATATAATATAGTATAGTATAGTATAGTATAGTATAGTATAATCTAATATAGTATAGTATAATATAGTATAGTATAATATATTATAGTATAGTATAGTATAGTATAATATAGTATAGTATAATATAATATAGTATAGTATAGTTTAGTATAGTATAGTATAGTATAATATAATATAGTATAGTATAGTTTAGTATAGTATAGTATAGTATAATATAGTATAGTATAATCTAATATAGTATAGTATAATATAGTATAGTATAGCATAGTTTAGTATAGTATAGTATAATATAGTATAGTATAGTATAATATAGTATAGTATAGTATAATATAGTATAGTATAATCTAATATAGTATAGTATAATATATTATAGTATAGTATAGTATAGTATAGTATAGTATAGTATAGTATAGTATAGTATAGTTTAGTATAGTATAATATAGTATAGTATAATCTAATATAGTATAGTATAATATAGTATAGTATAATATAGTATAGTATAGTATAGTATAATATAGTATAGTATAGTTTAGTATAGTATAGTATAGTATAATATAATATAGTATAGTATAGTTTAGTATAGTATAGTATAGTATAATATAGTATAGTATAATCTAATATAGTATAGTATAATATAGTATAGTATAGCATAGTTTAGTATAGTATAGTATAATATAGTATAGTATAGTATAGTATAATATAGTATAGTATAGTATAATATAGTATAGTATAATCTAATATAGTATAGTATAGTATAGTATAGTTTAGTATAGTATAATATAGTATAGTATAATCTAATATAGTATAGTATAATATAGAATAGTATAATATAGTATAGTATAGTATAGTATAGTATAGTATAGTATAGTATAGTATAATCTAATATAGTATAGTATAATATAGTATAGTAGAGTATAATATAGTATAGTATAGTATAGTATAATATAGTATAGTATAATATAATATAGTATAGTATAGTTTAGTATAGTATAGTATAGTATAATATAATATAGTATAGTATAGTATAGTTTAGTATAGTATAGTATAGTATAATATAGTATAGTATAATCTAATATAGTATAGTATAATATAGTATAGTATAGTATAGTTTAGTATAGTATAGTATAAAATAGTATAGTATAGTATAATATAGTATAGTATAATCTAATATAGTATAGTATAATATAGTATAGTATAGTATAATATAGTATAGTATAATCTAATATAGTATAGTATAATCTAATATAGTATAGTATAGTATAGTTTAGTATAGTATAGTATAGTATAGTATAAAATAGTATAGAATAATCTAATATAGTATAGTATAGTATAGTATAGTATAGTATAGTATAGTATAGTATAATCTAATATAGTATAGTATAGTTTAGTATAGTATAGTATAATATAGTATAGTATAATCTAATATAGTATAGTATAGTATAGTATAGTATAATATAGTATAGTATAGTATAGTATAGTATAGTATAGTATAGTATAGTATAGTTTAGTATAGTATAGTATAATATAGTATAGTATAGTATAATATAGTATAGTATAATCTAATATAGTATAGTATAATCTAATATAGTATAGTATAGTATAGTATAGTTTAGTATAGTATAATATAGTATAGTATAATCCAATATAGTATAGTATAATATAGAATAGTATAATATAGTATAGTATAGTATAGTATAGTATAGTATAGTATAATCTAATATAGTATAGTATAATATAGTATAGTATAGTATAATATAGTATAGTATAGTATAGTATAATATAGTATAGTATAATATAATATAGTATAGTATAGTTTAGTATAGTATAGTATAGTATAATATAATATAGTATAGTATAGTATAGTTTAGTATAGTATAGTATAATATAGTATAGTATAATCTAATATAGTATAGTATAATATAGTATAGTATAGTATAGTTTAGTATAGTATAGTATAATATAGTATAGTATAATCTAATATAGTATAGTATAATATAGTATAGTATAGTATAATATAGTATAGTATAATCTAATATAGTATAGTATAATCTAATATAGTATAGTATAGTATAGTTTAGTATAGTATAGTATAGTATAGTATAGTATAAAATAGTATAGAATAATCTAATATAGTATAGTATAATATAGTATAGTATAGTATAGTATAGTATAGTATAGTATAGTATAATCTAATATAGTATAGTATAGTTTAGTATAGTATAGTATAATATAGTATAGTATAATCTAATATAGTATAGTATAGTATAGTATAGTATAGTATAATATAGTATAGTATAGTATAGTATAGTATAGTACAATCTAATATAGTATAGTATAGTATATTAGAGTATAGTTTAGTATAGTATAGTATAATCTAATAAAGTATAGTATAATATAGTATAATATAGTATAGTTTAGTATAGTATAGTATAGTATAATATAGTATAGTATAGTATAATATAGTTTATTATAGTATAGTATAGTATAGTATAGTATAGTATAGTATAGTATAATATAGTATAGTATAGTATAGTATAGTATAGTGTAATATAATATAGTATAGTATAATATAGTATAGTATAATCTAATATAGTATAGTATAGTATAGTATAGTATAGTATAGTATAGTATAGTATAGTATAGTATAATATAGTATAGTATAATCTAATATAGTATAGTATAGTATAGTATAGTTTAGTATAGTCTAGTAGAATATAGTATAGTATAGTATAGTATAGTATAGTATAGTATAGTATAGTATAGTATAGTACAATCTAATATAGTATAGTATAGTATAGTATATTAGAGTATAGTTTAGTATAGTATAATCTAATAATGTATAGTATAATATAGTATAATATAGTATAGTTTAGTATAGTATAGTATAATATAGTATAGTATAGTATAGTATAGTATAGTGTAATATAATATAGTATAGTATAGTATAATATAGTATAGTATAGTATAGTATAGTATAGTATAGTATAGTATAGTATAGTATAGTAAAGTATAGTATAGCATGGTATAGTATAGTATAGTATAATATAGTTTGTTATAGTATAGTATAGTATAGTATAGAATAGTAAAATATAGTATAGTATAGTATAGTATAGTATAGTATAGTATAGTATAGTGTAATATAATATAGTATAGTATAGTATAATATAGTATAGTATAATATAGTATAATATAGTATAGTATAGTATAGTATAGTATAGTATAGTATAGTATAGTAAAGTATAGTATAGCATGGTATAGTATAGTATAGTATAATATAGTATAGTATAATCTAATCTAGTATAGTATAGTATAGTATAGTTTAGTATAGTATAGTATAGTATAGTATAATATAGTATAGTATAGTATAATATAGTATAGTATAATCTAATCTAGTATAGTATAGTATAGTATAGTTTAGTATAGTATAATATAGTATAGTATAGTATAATATAGTTTATTATAGTATAGTATAGTATAGTATAGTATAGTATAGTATAGTATAGTATAATATAGTATAGTATAGTATAGTATAGTATAGTATAGTATAGTAAAGTATAGTATAGTGTAGTATAGTATAGCATGGTATAGTATAGTATAGTATAGTATAATATAGTATAGTATAATCTAATCTAGTATAGTATAGTATAGTATAGTTTAGTATAGTATAGTATAGTATAGTATAGTATAGTATAGTATAGTATAGTATAGTATAATATAGTATAGTATAGTATAATATAGTATAGTATAGTTTAATATAGTATAGTATAGTATAGTATAATCTAATATAGTATAATCTAATATAGTATAGTATAGTATAGTATAGTATAATCTAATATAGTATAGTATAATATAGTATAGTATAGTATAGTATAATCTAATATAGTATAATATAATATAGTATAGTATAGTATAGTATAGTATAGTATAGTATAGTATAGTATAGTATAAACTAATATAGTATAGTATAGTATAGTATAGTATAGTATAGTATTGTATAGTATAGTATAGTATAGTATAGTATAGTATAGTATAGTATAGTATAAACTAATATAGTATAAACTAATATAGTATAGTATAGTATAGTATAGTATAGTATAGTATAGTATAGTATAGTATAGTATAGTATAGTATAGTATAGGACAACCCAGCCATTATGGTTTCACAAGGCAGTGCACTCCTAGTGCCAGTCCCAAGGGTTGTGTTAGGAAGGGCATAGAGCATAAAACATGCCCCAAATCAAATATGCGGATCACAAATCAAAAGTTCATAGTATAATATAGTACAGTACTGAATAGAATAATATGGTATAGTATAGAATAACATAGTACAGTCTAGTACAGTATAATATAATATAGTATAGTATAATATAGTACAGTATTGTATAGTATAATATGGTATATTGTAGTATAATATTGTATAATATAGTGACATAAGTTGTTATATGATGTAGTACAGTAAAGTATAGTATCGTACAGTATAGTGAAATATGTTGTATAATATAGTATAAAATAGTATCTTATATGAAAAAAATATAGAGTAAAGTATAGTAAAATAGTATACGATTATAAATATTATACTATTCATGATTAGTGAAATCTAATAAATCACACAATCATACCTGAGAAGAGGTAATATAATATGCTAATATTGCAGGGGGTTGATTATATTGTAGGTGGTTGATGATATTGCAGGGTGTTAATGATATTGTAGGTGGTTGATGATATTGCAGGTGGTTGATTATATTGCAGGTGGTTGATGATATTGTAGGTGGTTGATGATATTGTAGGTGGTTGATGATATTGCAGGGTGTTAATGATATTGTAGGTGGTTGATGATATTGCAGGGGGTTAATGATATTGTAGGTGGTTGATGATATTGCAGGTGGTTGATTATATTGCAGGTGGTTGATGATATTGTAGGTGGTTGATGATATTGTAGGTGGTTGATGATATTGCAGGGTGTTAATGATATTGTAGGTGGTTGATTATATTGCAGGTGGTTGATTATATTGCAGGTGGTTGATGATATTGTAGGTGGTTGATGATATTGTAGGTGGTTGATGATATTGCAGGGTGTTGATTATATTGCAGGTGGTTGATGATATTGTAGGTGGTTGATGATATTGTGGGTGGTTGATGATATTGCAGGGTGTTAATGATATTGTAGGTGGTTGATGATATTGTAGGTGGTTGATGATATTGCAGGGTGTTAATGATATTGTAGGTGGTTGATGATATTGTAGGTGGTTGATGATATTGTAGGTGGTTGATGATATTGCAGGGTGTTAATGATATTGTAGGTGGTTGATGATATTGTAGGTGGTTGATGATATTGTAGGTGGTTGATGATATTGCAGGGTGTTAATGATATTGTAGGTGGTTGATGATATTGCAGGTGGTTGATTATATTGCAGGTGGTTGATGATATTGTAGGTGGTTGATGATATTGTAGGTGGTTGATGATATTGCAGGGTGTTAATGATATTGTAGGTGGTTGATGATATTGCAGGTGGTTGATTATATTGCAGGTGGTTGATGATATTGTAGGTGGTTGATGATATTGTAGGTGGTTGATGATATTGCAGGGTGTTAATGATATTGTAGGTGGTTGATGATATTGCAGGTGGTTGATTATATTGCAGGTGGTTGATGATATTGCAGGTGGTTGATGATATTGTAGGTGATTGATGATATTGCAGGTGGTTGATTATATTGCAGGTGGTTGATGATATTGTAGGTGGTTGATGATATTGTAGGTGGTTGATGATATTGCAGGGGGTTAATGATATTGTAGGTGGTTGATGATATTGCAGGTGGTTGATTATATTGCAGGTGGTTGATGATATTGTAGGTGGTTGATGATATTGTAGGTGGTTGATGATATTGCAGGGTGTTAATGATATTGTAGGTGGTTGATGATATTGCAGGTGGTTGATTATATTGCAGGTGGTTGATGATATTGTAGGTGGTTGATGATATTGTAGGTGGTTGATGATATTGCAGGGTGTTAATGATATTGTAGGTGGTTGATGATATTGCAGGTGGTTGATTATATTGCAGGTGGTTGATGATATTGTAGGTGGTTGATGATATTGTAGGTGGTTGATGATATTGCAGGGTGTTAATGATATTGTAGGTGGTTGATGATATTGCAGGTGGTTGATTATATTGCAGGTGGTTGATGATATTGTAGGTGGTTGATGATATTGTAGGTGGTTGATGATATTGCAGGGGGTTAATGATATTGTAGGTGGTTGATGATATTGCAGGTGGTTGATTATATTGCAGGTGGTTGATGATATTGTAGGTGGTTGATGATATTGTAGGTGGTTGATGATATTGCAGGGTGTTAATGATATTGTAGGTGGTTGATGATATTGCAGGTGGTTGATTATATTGCAGGTGGTTGATGATATTGTAGGTGGTTGATGATATTGTAGGTGGTTGATGATATTGCAGGGTGTTAATGATATTGTAGGTGGTTGATGATATTGCAGGTGGTTGATTATATTGCAGGTGGTTGATGATATTGTAGGTGGTTGATGATATTGTAGGTGGTTGATGATATTGCAGGGTGTTAATGATATTGTAGGTGGTTGATGATATTGCAGGTGGTTGATTATATTGCAGGTGGTTGATGATATTGTAGGTGGTTGATGATATTGTAGGTGGTTGATGATATTGCAGGGTGTTAATGATATTGTAGGTGGTTGATGATATTGCAGGTGGTTGATTATATTGCAGGTGGTTGATGATATTGTAGGTGGTTGATGATATTGTAGGTGGTTGATGATATTGCAGGGGGTTAATGATATTGTAGGTGGTTGATGATATTGCAGGTGGTTGATTATATTGCAGGTGGTTGATGATATTGTAGGTGGTTGATGATATTGTAGGTGGTTGATGATATTGCAGGGTGTTAATGATATTGTAGGTGGTTGATGATATTGCAGGTGGTTGATTATATTGCAGGTGGTTGATGATATTGTAGGTGGTTGATGATATTGTAGGTGGTTGATGATATTGCAGGGTGTTAATGATATTGTAGGTGGTTGATGATATTGCAGGTGGTTGATTATATTGCAGGTGGTTGATGATATTGTAGGTGGTTGATGATATTGTAGGTGGTTGATGATATTGCAGGGTGTTAATGATATTGTAGGTGGTTGATGATATTGCAGGGGGTTAATGATATTGCACAGGGTTGATGATATTGCAGAGGGTTGATGAAACTGTCGGTGGTTGATGATGTTGTAGGTGGTTGATTTTCATAATAACATTTTATTGCTGTTTTTTTCTGAATTTTAGGTCATTAACAGTAAATACAATCAGTGTTGTACAAATAATCCAATTGAATTTGATTTTACAAGTTTTTGTAAAACTTTACTATTAAAATTTATTAAAAAAAATATTAAAAGTTTTACATAAATTTAAAAAACGGTGATACCTTTGAAAAAACAAAAAAACATGTTGATGCTGCAGAGTAAATACATCTACTGTTCATGGTAAGTCTAGCAGTGTTTTTTTTACCCTCAGGGTGTTTAGGGAATTAACTGTTAGTTATACGCCACACAATTAAAGCTTCTGTATAAAGTATATAGAATGTGATGTAAGATATTGATTGAATACAGGATGAATACTGGTATATATTTAGATTTCCTGCTATTTTATTATTTGTTTATTTAATAGTTTTATACAGTATTCATGTTGGACAGATTAAATGGAGATGTTTTTATATTATGCTGGTGTTCGGTTGTAAAGATGGTGAGAAGAAGGTGGACAGTGCGGTGGTGAAACGTTGATATACTTGGTGTAGTTATTCGCTATTTGCAGCCTGTCAGAATTTGCCTCAGCCTAAGTAAGAGTTAAAGATTATCCCAGTTCCTGTTATTTATAAGGGCTGATACTTGAGTAAGAGGCAGAAAGTGAGATGGGCGCATGACGGTAAGGGTCAGACAAATAGCTGGGAAGCTATGGAAAATTCATTAAGCTGGAGCTAATTTCAAAGAAATGTTGATTGTAGTAAATATAGCTAGGGACGTTTTTTTGCTTTGTCATTCCAGAGCTCTTAATCATGGTTTTTTTTTAATTAGTTATAAGAATGTGTAAAACAAACATGATCTCAGGGGATTGATTGTAAAGACATTTTAAAAATGTTTTTTCATTGTTTTTGTTTTTTTAAGTTTGTCCTTGCACGGGGACTTCTAAGCAATTACCTTTTAAACGTCATGCCCGATGTACTCTGTTTGGCCCCGTGAGCAGTTTGGACTAATGGCTTTGCGCTGAACTGGGTGGGAAGCCATTGAGTTTAGCAATGCTATGCAGGAAATGGCTGAGGCAGTCACGCTGAACAGGTTCACACTGGATCTGTAGGTGTCATTGCCCTGATAAACTTCAGCAACAAAACTTTATACAGAGTTTTAATTGGAAAGAAATTGCCCCAGTGCAATCATCTGAAAAAAGTCAGCAGTAAAGCCCTATAAAACCGAGAAGAGCCTGAGATTAAATTGTTTTGGGGAATATTGACTGTGTTGGTTTAATGTTGCATTTTAGTGTGGAAAGCAAGCCCTTTCGTCGGTCTGCTGCTAATATCAAGATCTACACCTTTTCCAACCTTTACTCTACGCACTGTAAACACAAATCGAGCAATCCTTTCCTGGATGCTTTGTGCTGGGCCCAGAACGTTCCGTTTTTTTCTAAATATATCATTTACTTTTTAAAACCGCAAACACGGGTCGAAAACAAGCTTACTGTATTTAATGTAACTCACTCAAAACAACACAATCCTAATTGCGTTAGTGTCAGTTGCCAGCTTGTTACTTTCATGCTTGTCTGTTTCTCCCTCTCTGTCTCCCACACTCAGAAATCTTAGCCAAAGTCTTTATGGTCTTACGTCTTGTAATCCGGCCCCTTTTATTGCTCACTCTCTGAGCTGCCGTCAAGGATAAGGCAATTAGCTTATCACGGAGATGTGATTTATAGAGTCAACAAGTGACAAAAAACATTGTACCTCAGTGCTCTCTTTCAATTCAGATTATTTTTTTGGAACTTATTTTCAGTTGGTCTCTGCTCTCAAACATTTCGAGCAGTGCTGGGTCATTGGTTATAGGAGAGGGAGCATGTTTTAGCAGGTGGCTGGGCAAATAAAACGCATAACTACAGTGCAGTAGTGCTTGGCTTTTGATGCCATTTTAGAAAGCCCTGGGGGGTCTGAGAACACCCTCCCGAAACGGCTATGGTAGTAGACTTTACATTTGTGTTTATGTGTGTGTTTATGTGTGCGTGTGCGTGTGTATGTGTGTGTGTGTGTGTGTGTGTGTGTGTGTGTGTGTGTGTGTGTGTGTGTGTGTGTGTGTGTACAACCCAGGGAGAGGTCAGGTTGGTGCCGGGCTTGTCGCTTTCTTACCTTATCTCAGGTAATATCCCAGCTCTGGAGGCATGTGATATTGAGCAACTGGGCCATAAAGCGGCAAAACACTTTATGAGTGCAGCTGTGAAACCGAGTGCCCACGGCCTACCTGTTGCAGGGTTTTGTTCACCTCAGCACACATGCTAAATCCATAATGGAATAACGTGCAAATATGTCTAAGAAATCTCTGATGTATTTTTAAAGATTGTGGTCATGCAAGAAATCAATAGTGGTTCATTCTGGAAGCCTAAAATTATTTTATGGCAGTTTTCCTATCAGAGAGGGTTTCAAGGTAAGAATATACAAATATGCAGAGGTCTAAAGCATGTATAAAAAGCCATGGGATGATAGTGGGATCAAGTTTTGTTGAAGATTACTCTTCATTATGCTAAGGGTGTTGTGAAAGAAAAAAGGATTTTATTGCATTTCTGAGATTTTCCCTGTCTCTGTGTCTGTCCCCAGCCTTGTAGACCTGACGATCTCCGCAGGGGTGGGGTGGGGTGGGGGGGGGGAATCCACGAATAACTGAAAAGAACTGGGATGAAAGGAGTGTGTACAGTATGCTGGTCTTCTCAAGCCCATCTGCCTGCTTCAGTGCTCACAGCTCCATTTAATGGCTCCCAAATACATTCTGGCCTTCCTGCAGATAGAAGGCAGCCAAGCACAACGCTACTTAATAACTGCATCCTGAACGAGTGAGATCACATCCCATTATGTCCATGGGGGGTCACAGACAGCAGAAAGAGGAGTGGGAGTGTCAGGGTGTGGGAATGTGGGCTTGATCACACGATTGTGTAATCCCAACTCATATTTATGTCTGTAAATATATAATATTTTTTAAAGGAACATCTCTGGAAAACAAATCACACTTCACTGTTCCCTTTAAATGAAAAAAGCGGTAATAGTGAGTAAAAGAGGGAGTAAGTGAAGGTGAAAGTGAGTTAGGGAATGAGTATGACTGGCTGAGAAGTAAAGAAAGCTCTGAGAGAGCGAGCAAGTGAATGGATATGTGATTGAGTGACTGCATGAGCGAGAGAGTGAGTGATGAGTTAGCTATGCGCTGGCACTGTGTTGAAATGCAGATGAAGCAAGACTGGAGCAAAGGGGTCAACAAGGAGGGGAACAGAGTTGAAAGGTCAACCTGATGTCGCTCTCGGTGGCCAAAGAGGGACAGGTTTTATTTTGCGTCAGGATGCCTTCTTCGGTCTGAGGGTTGATGTGCTGACGGGGAAACAGAGATGTGGGACTGAATTCATTATGGGACAGGCAGGGGAAAAATAACAGGAGACAAACGTCCACACAAAACACCTTTTCTTCCTTCTCTGTAACCTCAACACAATCAGACTAGGTTCACAATGGCATCATCAAACAAAATGTGTAGTTTGTGTAGTTATAACAGCAACTGATAGACGTGCTAGAATATGTAAGAATAAAAACACAAACTAAAGTGTAAATGGGCATTAATTCTTGGCTGGTGATGGCACGGGAACAGAGAACACTTGAAAGTGTTTAGAATTTGTCCGAGGGACAAGACACCAGGGTTGATTGAGTGTGACGTTCTTCTCTTTACTCATGTAATAATGGATAACTTTGGGTTTCACATTAGATGGCGTCTTGCCAGATGTTTGCTCAACACTGGAAACACGATTTGATATAATGCTGTACAGATCCATTTTTAGAGATTTAATACACTTCACTTATGTATAGAAGTTGGAGAAGCTGTACATATTCAATGGACACCAGCAATGTACAGGTCCACTTCAAATACACTACATGTTTTTGTAAAGAATTCCCAGAGCAATCTGCCAACATTTTACAACACATTATCCTGCATCCATTTATAGTTATCTTTTTTATGCCTATTTTTTAGCTTATAATACAAAAAGCTTTAATAAATAAATAAATAAATGTCTTTGCACATTTTATGTAAAAAAAATAAAAAATACACAAAAACAAAAAACGTTTTTCATATCAATGGTACTTTACATTGCATGTCCCAAATGCAACTTCCTGTCTAAATGGTTCCTATAGAAATGATGTATTACACATTAATGTAGACCTCTGATTTAGAACTGTCTGAGCTGCTGCTATAAAATATACATTTCAAAACAACACTATGTAATGTTATTTTGTTACACAACACATTCTTTGACTGTCCACTTATAGGAACACATGTACACCTAGTTGTTTGTACTGCTATTACATTAGCCAATTATGTAGCAGAAGCAATGATACAAATGCAAGAGTTTCAGTTAATGTTCACATAACACATCAAACAGAGGAAAAACTGGGCTGGTTTGAGTATTTCAGAATCTCCTGGGAATTTCACACATAACAGTTTTTAGAGTTTACACAAAATGATGTGAGAAACTGAGTGAAAGCTGCAGACGGAAGCACCTTACAGCTGACAAAAAGTCTATAGTAACTTAAATATGCACTCTTTTTCACAATTACAGCGAGCAGAAAAGCATCTTAAAACATACAAACGTTGAGGTGGATGTGCTGCAACAGTGAAAGGCCAAATCAAGTTTCACTCCTGTCAGCCAATAACAGAAATCTGAATCTTTTATAGGCAGAGACTGACTGAAACTAGGTAACTGAACATCATAATTTGTTCATCATGAGAAAAATCCTAATCTTCAAATGTCTTTATTGTGCCTGTTTATAATAGGATAATGATTTGGATAAAGGAGCAGGTGTACAGGTAATCCTAAAGTGAATGGTAAATGGATATTATTAAAATGTTGTTGTTTTTATCGTTCAGGCACAATTTCGTCAACTATTGGTACATAGCCCTCACATTTACAATATTTGTTTATAATTTTGCCATCAAGATAATATTAAACAATTTTCTTTTGGGCAAAAATACTGATAATGAGAACATTTTAATAATTCTGCTTTACTTCTTATCAATCACCATGAAAAACTTTCTCTTCAAAGCAGTAACAATGTACTACCTTATCTTTATTCTTCTAATTACTATTATTATTATTGCATGTTACAGTTTACATTTCACATCATTCCAATTTTTTACATTCACACATGACTAATCATTGTGTTTTAATGTTAAAAAAGAGGAAAAAACAATATCAATCTGCTCAGAATTTGTGCTTCCGCAAAGCTGTGGATAATACGTTGAGTTGATGATTTATAAAAAAGTCATGGTCTAATGTATGCTATCGCAGCACAAATCTTCCCAAAATCAGAATTTTGCATAAAAGAAAACAGCACAGTGAGAAAAAAACACAGAAGTACTCATTCCTCCGTCACATAACAACCGATCCCTAAAATATGTGTTTCGATTGCATTTATAGTGCGAATTATAATATATTGAGAATGTTATTTAATATTTTCATATTTAAATATCATTCTTGGTGTTAAAGTATATTTCATTAGAAATGTTTTGTTAGCAGATTTTCTGTGATGTAAACAGAAAGCATGGGTTTTGTGTCAAGTGTTCAGTGTTTGTCATGTGTTTATGATACAGGTGCTGAGGCAGTGTCCTGGTGTAGGCTCTTTATTTCACATGACAAATACTATGCTATAGCACTGATGCAGCAGTTAATCTATAATGTAATAAAAATAATAATAATAATATTATAAAAAATTTACTTCAGTTTTAAATGCAACATTCTTAATACAGATTATTATTCTTTGCCACTTTAATTAGCCGTAAATGTTTTTTCATGACAATACAAACCCCCCCCCACACACACACACACACACACAGACACACACACACACACACACACACACACACACACACACACACACACACACACACACACAGACACACACACACACACACACACACACACACACACACACACACACAGACACACACAGCTTTTCTGAGTGTCAAAAATATTGTCTGTACTCTTATAACACATTATTTTTATTTTTTATATTTATAAGTTTAATTATAAATATAACAATGCTGTTATGATGTCACTCTGTTTAGATGAGAATGTCAAGATATATTTTAATTACAGTTTTTATGATTTAATTTTTATTGTATTTTATTGTGATAAATATATACACCCTGCATGTGTGTTTATTTTCTATTCTAAATTAAAATTTAAGCCAGTGTAAAAGACTCTCTCTCTCTCTCTCTCTCTCTCTCTCTCTCTCTCTCTCTCTCTCTCTCTCTCTCTCTCTCTCTCTCTCGCTCTCTCTCTCTCTATCTATCTCTCACTAGGATGGACTTTTTTGATGGTAGGAGGAATGAGTGATACAGTAGTGTGTTTAACAATGCCACCTTTGAGTACTCACACTCACACCATACCAGCATTGATTGGTGTCTGTGCTAAATTTGCTGATCTCTCACATGCTCTGTTAGTCATTAACTACATCTATATCTATGTCTATATCTATATAACACCCTGCTATACTATGCGTTTTATATATATATATATATATATATATATATATATATATATATATATATATATACATATATATATATATATATATATATATATATATATATATATATATATATATATATATATATATATATATACGTGTATAAAAAAATGGAAAGAAAATGCACAGAAGAAAATTTTAAACGACATCAGTATTTGGCTTTCAATTCTTACTTCTGCACACTTTGTACGCTTGCACAAAGTCAGGGATTTTGTAGGATTAGAGTCAGGTGCATATCTAACCAATTATATCAAGCTGGTGCTAATAATCATTAATTTCATATGTAGGTTGAGACTCAGGTCATACACCAGGGCAAGACTGAGTACAGCAACAAGACCCAAGTTATACTGCATCAGCAAGGTCTCTTTCCCAGGCAAAGATTTTAAAGCAAACGTGGGTTTGATAAAAAGAAATGGACAGTGTGGAGGACTGTAGATGCAGTGGTTGGATACTTATCAGTCATGCAGTAAGATCAGAAAGGTGTCCAATTGGCCCCAAATGTATTCTGCATTAGGACTGTGACCCCAAACATGTAGCCAATAGCATTAAGCACTTCAATTTGTACATTGATAAAATATTCTGTGTGTGTGTGTGTGTGTGTGTGTGTGTGTGTGTGTGTGTGTGTGTGTGTGTGTGTGTGTGTGTACAGAGCCTGTCAAAAAGTTTGGAAACACCTCACCTCACCAATTTTCTTTTGTTTATATGCAACAAACAAGGTAAAAGTCAAAAACAGAAATGAACCGTGAATGACTGGAAGAAAGTTCTTTGGACAGACAGGTCCAAATGTGAAAGTTGTGCCTCTAATAAAAGAACTATGTAAAACAGCAAACAGGAAATAAAGATGTTAGAAACTCTGTAAATGTGACTCAGTAAAGTTCCCTTACTAAAACTAAGTGCAGTGCACACACTGAGACTGATGCAGTTTTGCAGTTTTGCATCCATGTTCCATAGTTTCATGTTGTTTACTGTTCTTTGAATTCTGTTTTTTTTTTTTTTATTGTGCTCCATTTCATTTTTAAGTCAAGTCAAGTCAAATGTATTTCTATTGCACTTTTCACAACAGACATTGTCTCAAAGCAGCTTTACAGAAATCAACAGAAATCAACAGGTGTGTGTTTATCCCTGATGAGCAGCCGTGGCGACTGTGGCAAGGAAAAACTCCCTTAGATGTTATGAGGAAGAAACCTTGAGAGGAACCAGACTCAAAAGGGGAACCCATCCTCATTTGGGTGACATCAAGAGTGTGATTATAAATCTTTAAACAATACAGAACACTGGAGAGTGAGAACTAACATGAGCACTGGAATGTAAGATTATGAGTAATGTTCTTTCTACAGTCTTTAACAGTCATTTGTGGTTATGAAACTAGGAGCTACTGAGCAACTCATAAAATAGCTCAACATTTGCGATCATCACAGATCCAACACCAGCTTCTCCATGCCAGAGCCTTTAAATACTCCAGGAGGTCCAATGTCCAAACTCCATATGAATTGGGATCCAATTGGCACTGGTACATCTCTAGATGGTTCAGGATGTTTTACTCCTGTGTTTTGAAACCTGATGCTGTGCACAATTAAGCACTATTCGCTGCTTTTTTTAAATAATTTTTGATAGTCAGGTCCAGAGATTTAATATAAACTCCTGAAATGATTTCATCCACATTTTTAAATTGTCACTATGTTTTACACAATTTTTTCACGTATGTTTAAACTACTTGGTTAATAAATATATGAATACTTTGGTTTGTTAAACGTTTTGGTTTTTTGTATAACAGAATTTAATTTAATCCTAAAAAAAACTATTTTAATGACATTTTTTATTTAAACAGTGGGATCTATGCATGTAGGCCTAAATCATTTCTTCATGAGCTTTCCCGTCACTGCTGTACAACTACACTGATGGTGGAATGCTAATTTCTCTTCATGTAGTACATGTCCACATGTTTTACAGGGCTGTAAATGCATGTGACAACATTACCCTTAAACTACATATTTACTGACTAAATAATTTATACTAAACTATTGACATAACAGTATATACTGACATGACTATATTCTATACTAAATCGTTAGTATATTTAGTAAATATATTTATTGAGTTTGAGACCTGTTGTCAGTAGAGACATAAACAGATAATTTAAGAGTACATACACCTATGCATATCTCAGTTTTGAGGTCGTTTTTTTGTACCGGCTTCATTTGTGTGTGTGTGTGTTTTGAAAGTGGCCATTTTTGTTCAGCAGGTAAGAGGTTCCACTTCTCATGGCCGCTAATGGCTGTGCTGCGTGGCTCTGCATTAATGAGGGGGCTGTGAAGTCAACCTTAATCGCAAAGGAAATCAAGCAGGTAATTGCTTTTGAATGCTTAATTGGGTGGAGTGGGGGCTTTGGGAAGGTAAGGAGGAGGATCAAAGTCACATGGACCTCTCAATTCACCCCCATTGTGCTCACTGTCCTGCTCTGCTCAACAACTTGGCAAGAGAGAGAGAGAGAGAGAGCACACATTTTCACACAGGGTGGCGGCAAGGAGCACAATTCAGTTCTGCAACTACTGGAGCATTATCTCCTGCTCTAGCACAGTATAGCCCTTTATATAGAACTCAGAACTCAGAACATGCTTCATGTTACTTTGAAACAACATGCAAATGCACCATGCATGCACCATAACAGGATCCGTAATGACTAACTTGCAAAAGCGATATTCACTTCTTTCTTAGTTTCTTAGGCCATCCTTTGTGTAATTAGGTAACACAGATTTCCTGCTTCCAGAAAGTTCTAATTTGTGGGTTTTTTATTAGACTCTCCTGAAAAGAAGACACATTATCGTCTGGACCTTGTGTGCTTTGATTGTGTTTGTGATTGTAGTGCATGGTCTTGCATGGAGGAGGCACAGCAGCATAATCTTTACATAAAGTTGTCTGAGTGACAATGTGAATAAAGTCAAACAGCAAATAGGAGCCAAAAGTTTACCTTCACATTTTGGTTAATTTCTTTGAGCTGTTTAAGAAAATCTGGGTTGGGTTTACTCCTTTTTTTGCCAACATGTGTGTGTATGTGTGTGTGTGTGTATGTGTGTGTGTGTGTGTGTGTGTGTGTGTGTGTGTGTGTGTGTGTGTGTGTGTGTGTGTGTGTGTTTGGGTCATTTGTTTCTCTTGAGTCATTCTATTTGAATATGTGAATGCTAATAACCCCAGCGCCAGCTGTCTTATTAATCAGGCTGCTCTGGAGAGGTGTTCTGCTCCAAACCTTTATTTTTCACACCTCCCTTGTCTGGACATGATCCAACTGTGCATGGGCAAAATTACAACACAAAAATTACACAAAATCCCTGGTTGAACCTCTCGAAAACAAAATCCAGGAAACAGTTTAGTAATAAAAAAGCAAACATAAAGAAATCTCTTGAGTCTCTGGAACAAAGACAAATGAGGATCAACTTCTAGCTAAATATAAACAACCCAAATTCCAGAAATGTTGGGACGTTTTTTATTTTATTTTAATAAAATGAAAACTGAAAGACTTTCAAATTAAATGAGCCAATATTGCATTCACAATAGAACATAGAGATCAAAACAAATGTTTAAACAGAGAAATGTTACACTTTTATGCACAAAATGAGCTCATTTCAAATTTGATGCATGCTACAGGGCAAGAAAGGGCTGGAAGAACATCTAGCAACAAATCAAGTTAATCAGGTCTGTAACATGATTAGCTATAAGAAGGATGTCTTAGAGAGGCAGAGTCTCTCAGAAGGTAAGATGGGCAGAGGCTCCAATCAGTGAACAAGTGCGTAAAAAAATTGTGCAAACCTCATCATCTACAGTACATTACATCAATAAAAGATTCAGAGAGACTGGAGAAATCATAAGGGACAAGGCCGAAGACCTTTGTTGGGTGCCTGTGGTCTTCGGACCCTCAGACGACACTGTATCACTTATCGGCATGATTGTGTCATTGACATTACTAAATAGGCCCAGGAATACTTCCAGAAATCACTGTCGGTAAACACAATCCGCCATGTCATCTGAAGATGCCAACTAAAGCTTTATCATGCAAAAAGAAAGCCATATGTGAACATGGTTCAGAAGTGCCGTCATGTCCTGTGGGCCAAGAATCAATTAAAATGGAATGTTTTAAAGTGCAACAGTGTTCTATGGTCAGACGAGTCCAAATGTGACGTTCTTGTTGGAAATTACGGACGCCGTGTCCTCTAGGCCAGTGGTCCGCAACCCCTGGGCCCCAGACCGGCACCGATCCGTGGGTCAATTCAATGACTCACTCTTGATGCATGTCATGATGCCTCGGTCACATGTCTTACCTCCATTCTCTACCTTCTTAAAGGGGCTGCTCCGGCCGCTAACACATAATACATTACCGCTAAATTGAAACCTCGAAGCGAGCAAAATGAACAACAAACAACACAGTGGGTTCATGTTTATTATTATATTTAGAATATACCAGTTTTTATGCCGGTTATCATTTTATTTTGTTGTATTTATCCACCACACCTTAAAGGCTGGTCCTTTAGACCTACCAGCTTGTTATTAGCATTCGGTTCAAAAGCCAGCATCTTTGATGGTATGGGGTACATAAGTACATACGGTATGGGCATGTTTTGGACAAGACAATGGGCATGTTTTCCAGACAATGTCTATTTCAGGGAAAGCCTTGTGTATTTCAGCAGGACAATACAAAACCACATACTGCAGCTATTACTACAGCATGGCATCGTAGTAGAAAAGTCCTGGTTGTTCAAACAACAAAACTTAATTTTTAATAAAACATTAAAGTAGTCAAACAGAAATTTTTGGTAAAAATGTGCAATGTCTTTAAAGGCCCAAATCCTGTGTGGAAGTGGTAACTCAGTGGTTAAGGCGCTTGGTTTGTTTACTGATCAGAAGGTCGGGGGTTTATGCCATGGAATCGCCAAACTACTACTCTTGGGCCCTTAAGCAAGGCCCTTAGCGCTCTGTGCTCCAGGGGCATGGTATCATAGCTGACCTTATGCATTTACTCCAGCTTCCAAACAAGCTGGGATATGTGAAAAAAAGTATTTTACTGTGCTATAATACAAATAAAGGCTATTCTTTCTTTTTTTTTTATAATGTATGAACATTAATAAGCAGCGTTTAGTTACTGAACACAAGACGGAAGCCAAAACCATTCAAATCATTTGTCCTAATATATGAAAATGGCAACATTAAAGATTTGCCAGAACCTTAGACAGCTTCATTAGCAACTTATACTGACTATAGAAAATACCCAGGTATTGAGGGCCAATTTTTGTCAACTAACTACTAAACACAGCAAATTAATTTATGCGAAGAATGAACATCGGATTAAAGCTATAAAAAAATAAAAAATAAAAATTCCTGTAATGTTGCCTTCTGGACACATTTCCTGTCACTTATTGTTACTTCAATGCCTGCACTACACATCTTTTGGCTTATTTTAAATAATTTTGAATTATTTCTATTTAGTCAGACTACTCATTCATTCATGAATGAGTCATGAATGAATGAATGAATGATGAATGAATGAATAGTCAGACTACTGAAACCACAATGAAACCACCCAGTTGAAATGGTCTTTCTCTATTTTACAGTACAGCAGTACAGCTTTACTTTGAATCTCTGAGTCAATATTGATTCCAGGATGGGCAGGGTGAGAAGTACAGAACAGTGTGACCAGAAAACCTGAAGGCATGGACATTTTTACACAAAGCACTGAATGACACATGTTGAGCATTATTCTTCATGTCAGACTTTCTACAGTGCACGTGTATGGTTGCTTTTGACAAGCATTTGCAGGAGATCCAGATTTTTTGGTTTCAAAGCAATTCCTGTGCATAAAGTGTTCCTATTCTGGACTGAGATTATGTTATTGGTAATAAATGTAATGATATTGTAATTATATTACATGAGGAAGTCTTTTCTCTGTAAAAGCTGTAATGAAGAGCCTCCTAGGGTAGCTCCTGAAGGCCAGAGAAGGATGGGGGTTATTCATGGGGTCATGATGCCCTGGTGATGAGTTATAGACTGTTTCATAAAGGCCACTCTGACCCCGGCTCTTCAAGTTTTTCCCCAACACTCCCTTTGCCTACTTCATCAAGTTCCTTTGATTGTCCTTGAGGAACCCAATCTAAGTATTGGCTGCAGGTGTGAGATGTCTTAGATGCTGGCTGTGATAGCTAGCTTCTAGATGCAAAAGAGAACTTACAGAGCTGCAAAGCTGAGATAGAGTCTCATTGCAGTAGATAATGAGGTAAAGAGGAGAACTGAAAAAGAATGCTTACCAGTGATTCACTACTCTCAGTGTTTTTCTGATCAAAGACCAAATGGTGTCCTGAGCTTAGACATCCCCCCCCTCCCCCCAGCAATTTTAAGAGTGAATACTGATACTGAGTAGACTTTCATGTCTTGGGCTTCATTCAGAAAAAGTGCACACATGCACACCCTTTGCATTGTCTGTTGACTGAGTCGACAGTGTGTGTAAGTCAGTCAGAAGTTCAGAAGCAGGGAGGGGTGATGCCAGTGTGGTTGTACTCATTATGGAAGTTTATTAACAGAAGATGGAAGGAGATATAAGTTAAGGAGACTGATTAGAATTTTTTATAAGTGATGGACAGGATTTTTCTGTAGGGTGAAGGGCGAGGCTTCCTTGGGTTGCATAGATCAATGCTCACTTTGCTTCCAGTGGAAAATTCAAGTGATAATAAAAATAAAAATAAATCATGCAATTTATAACCTCTGCAAATTTCTTTCACTGAGCACATTGTGTCATGTCAAAAACATATTTAGACAATTATAAAAGCTATATCCAGTGATATGTACTATAAAGTTCAGCTTTTTATCTTTCAGTATACTATGAAAAGTGTCTATAAACTTTAGAACTCTCAGTTCTTCAAAAATATGAACCTCCTTAACAGAATAAAGCGTCAGCATGAAGAAGGTTATGTGGCAGGGGAATGCTATGTTTTAAAGTGGTAATGTGAAGCAGTCAATGAGGGCAGGTAGAGGGTAAGGTCCAAACCGTTGTGTGGAACGGGACATGATCACCGGCTGCTCAGTCTCACACCCGCTCTCTACCTCTGGTGCCCTTTTCGCCCAGGAAAATTTCCGAACGTTCCGCTCTGCGCTGTAGAGCATAGTGGAGGGGGTTAAAAGAGGTCAGAGGCCTAAAGGACTGCCAAGTGTATTTCAGTTCAGAAACCATTGTTGGAAGTTATTCTTAAACTTCTGTTCCTTCAACATTCACAATGCAAACTACCATTAGCTTATGGTTTGATTTACATTTATATTTTGTTGCATTCAGTTTGAAACTCAACTCTTTCTACAGTTTGCATTTTAATTACTAAAACCACTGACCTGGGGATAACCGCTGACCTTCGGCTATAGGTCGTATAAATTATAATTGTCGTGTCATGTTTGTTATTTTGCAGCATCATTTTCAATTATTTTAGACCATTGTAACTGGTCTGGTTTACAAATAAACCCTAAATGCAAAATATCATTGAGGTTTATTGTTAGAATTAGGAATATGAGACGTAATGATCTTTAATTGTGTTTAGGTTGTTTCAAAAAACAGCACCTGATTTGTTGTGAGTCCCAGTGATGTCATCATAGTTGGACAACACCAAACATCATAGGAATATTTTTTGACATTACGAGTGCTAGGATTGTCTGAAAACCTCATATGGAAACTGCTTGACATTTTATTACATCAACTTTCTATTTGCATAACAGCCTCAGCTCCACATCCATTTTCACTCTCATTACAGAACGTCAGTGGCAAAGCCTGCTACACGATCAGAAATCTTCTTCTTCTTCTTCTTCTACTTCCTTATTTGCAAATTATCCCTTTACTTATTATCAACTCATCACCAGTGTGTAAAGTATTTTAATAAATGTACTTTGTTACTGTATTTTATTAATTCATTTGGCAACTTTCTAGTTCTACTGAGTATCAAAGATATAAGCAACGTTCACTCTCTACACAACTACATTTATGATTTAATATATGCACTTTTTACTCCACTATATTTTAATTGACATGACCGTTACCAATTACATTTTGCAATCAGTCAGTTCTGAATATTTGGTTTTACTTATTTGCTCTTTGTTTCATTCTGGCATATCGAAGAGGCTGTTGTGTTAATGTTGGTTAGTGCAGTGTTGATGTGTAGAATTTGATTTGTATTTTAGGAAATAAAACCTCACAAAGCAGCTTTTTTTTTGGCTTTTTACTAACATGTGTCTGGGTGTTGAGGACTATTGCACCTTTGAGCCTACATTCAATGGAATCTGTGACTTTTAACTTATAATGGAGTATGTTTTGAAGTAAGGTATCTATACTTTTACTCAAATATGATTTTCATGTACTATTTACACCTCTTTTCATCTCAAAACTAAAGTGCATCCAGGGCATTGACAAAAAAACCCATAGAAGCCACACTTGCCTGATTGACAGAGCAGAAGGTCACTCAGATTGTATATGGATTTTATACAAGTAGGTTCATTTAATATTCCATGAAATTTCCTTCCATACATTCTAAAGACAGCCACAGTCTTTCCTAACCAAGACAAAACCGATTTTCAAAAACTGATTTGTATATTCACACACACACACACACACACACACACACACACACACACACACACACACACACACACACACACACACACACACACACACACACACACACACACATTGACATGGACAGGTGTATAAAAAGAGACATTCAGTCTCAGAAGCTATTATTCTTGTGATTATTTACAAAACATTATACACTAGAAATTTTTCAGATTATATTATTATTATTATTATCCCCCAAAATCAGAATAACACACAAGGCCTCCAAATACTACATCACTAGATGAACCTTTAATTAAGTGAATGACTTCAGCCTGTAAATTGTCTACATTGTTGCCATCTCACTACTCCAGCAGTGTGGAATATCTTTCCTGCTACCTGCAGTATCTGTAATTGTAAAACCAAGGTGATATTATGTTCGTTAGTCCTATTCTTATTCAATCATCCCATGTGTGTGAAGCATGTGAGCTTGGGAATGCTGAATGTTTTTTCACTACGCTCTACTACACACATGGCTTTCAAAATAGGGCCAAAGCTTGTGTGCAGGATACATAGGTTTTGCTGTTTGTTATTATTTGTTGTTAATGGTTGACACATTGGAAGTTCTGGAAGGAGGTGTGTGAAGTTCTGCCTCTCCCTGACACTAAAGTCTGGCCCCATCGTCAGCGCACTCTGTGAAAAGGGACATAAAATACAGTCCTATTCGGCAATTCTGTATATTTAATATCAAAATATACTGTAGTTACCGCCTCATGCCTGTCAACTCCCTGTCTAATAAAGACATGCTTATTTTTTCTATTTAGAGATAGACACAGAGATATCCTGCCTACATGCAGTGCATATAATAATGCCAGTCAAGAATCAGCACCTGAAAGTTCTTTCAATTCTTAAACACAAAACAAAACCCCAAAAAACTATAGTTTTTTTGTTTTTTTTTTCGACAGAATCAGGGTTTGTGTCCAGGACCCAGATGCTATATATGCCTGCAAATCACTGATCACTTGCACTGACAGCTCTTGGTGGATAATAATAATAATAATAATAATAATAATAATAATAATAATAATAATAATAATAATAATAATAATAATAATAATAATAATAATAATTTTAAAACTGTATACATTGTAGGTAGTGTATTGTGTGCACAGCTTTTGGTTAATTAAATATAATATTAACTTGCATTAATGTCCATTTTATTTTATATATACCTAATGTGAATATTATGCACTGTAATGGCTGTAATGCTGTTGCTGTTATCATTAATATTTGTTTTATTTTTATTAGTAGTAGTAGTAATCATATTTGTTTGTTTTTTTACATTAGAAAGAATCAGGGCTGGTCCCTGATGTCCAAATAATGGCAAATAATAATAATAATAATAATAATAATAATAATAATAATAATAATAATAATAATAATAATAATAATAATAATAATAATAATGTGTATTGTTATTATTATCATCATCATCATCATCATCATAATTTGAAAACTAAATGCATTGTAGGTATTCTCTTGTGTGTGTTGCTTTTGTTTGCTTTTGGTTAAATAAATATCCCATCAACATGCATTAATCTGCATATTATTTTAAATATATTTATTATTATTATTATTATTATTATTATTATTATTATTATTATTATTATTATTATTATTATTATTATTATCATCATCATCATCATCATCATCATTAGTTTTCTAACTTTTTTAAAAGGATCAGTGCCCTGATAATGCAATACACACCTTTTACAAACCCAACAACAGCAGCAACAAAAACAACAACAACAACAACTATAATAATAATAATAATAATAATAATAATAATAATAATAATAATAATAATAATAATAATAATAATTGTATGCATTGTATTGTTTGTATATCTTTTGTTTGCTTTTGGTTAATTAAGTACCCTTTTGACATTCATAAATGTGTATATTATTTTCAATCTTTAGCAAAGCTTATTATTTTTTAATCTTGTGCGCTGTAATTGCTACCATTTTGGTGCTATTATTATTATTATTATTATTATTATGATTAATATTATTATTATTATTCCCCTTCAGACCAGTTTGAATGTGGCAGAGTCCAAAGTTCACTGGAGTTGCTGATAAGAGAGGCCAATAAAAGCAGCAGCGCTGCAGTGTAAACACGCTCTCTACCTGCCGGTCTGTCACTGCCTGCTCATTTGCATAAAGGACAGTACAGAGGCAGCAATGGCCACAGCGCCCCGCCCCTTCATTAGCATTTTGTAGTTGCCCCGCCCACCCAAAGCATCATGGCAAGTTATAGCGAGTGGGGAAGTGACTCGACTTCATCAGGCAGGTGTCTTTCTCAGTGGGACTGTTTACGCACAGGAGCTGGAGAGAAGAAGGAATTTACAGAGCTTACAGTGTTCATTTCTTTCTTTCCCTCCTCATCAAGGTGGGCTTTATTATTAGTAGTCGTTTTGGATGTTGGCAAACATGGTGTCCAAGCTGACATCTTTGCAGCAGGAGCTTTTAAGCGCCCTTTTAGACTCCGGAGTTACCAGAGATGTTCTGATCCAAGCGCTGGACGACATGGAGCCGAGCCCGGCCAGCTATGGAGTTAAACTGGAGAACTTGCACATGTCTCCTCCGGGGTCTAAAACCAACGGCAGGGACGTGGAGACCAAGCCGGTGTTCCACACGCTGACCAACGGTCACAGTAAAGGGAAATTGTCCGGGGACGAAGGCTCGGAAGACGGAGACGATTACGACACGCCGCCGATCCTGAAGGAGCTCCAGTCTCTCAACACCGAGGAAGCGGCCGAGCAGCGCGCTGAGGTGGACCGCATGCTGGCGTGAGTGGATCCCGGTTACTTCTAATCACTGGCCACACTGAAAATCATGTTCTCTCATGTTCACAACAAGTTGAAAATAATAATTAAAAAAAAAAATAGATTAAAATATTGAACCTTTTATCGTTTGTAAAATTAATACAATTAATCCGTACCAGGCATAAGGCGAAAACTTTCAAATCTAAAAAAAAAGTATTATTATTATTATTATTATTATTATTATTATTATTATTATTATTATTATTATTATTATTATTATAGGTGTTTCCCAGTTTAATTTTTGTTTTGCGAGCGCATTTAATATAAAATAAGAAATCGAAATGCTGGGAAGAATCAGAAACCGGTTGAAGGCACAGAATTGTGTCTCTATAAACCCAGTGATATTTATAATTCACAATAATATTAATTCTATATCTTGAAAGCAATATGTTGTAGGGTTTATTTAAATAAAATTAAAATCGGGGTATTAAATGGGATGATGTTTGTCAGTGGTTATATAAAGTACAGGCTCGTGGTGTTTACAGATTTAAAAGCACGCGCCAGATTTCATCTTTTAACATTCTGGTTACTAATTATCTACAGTTATCTACCTGCTTATTATTTCTTTACCTTCAGCGATATATCAACTGAAGAAGCTCCATTTATCATTAACTAATAACTCCACAAGCTAAATCAGGCAAAATCCGCATTTTTATCTAATTATAGGCAAATCCGGCCTGCAGAAATTATTACTTGAATTATTTATTTTTCTGTTGTTGTTTAACAGAACGAAACAATTATTGGGAATTAGGATCGCTTTTATACAAATCATTTCACTAATAAAAAAACAACACATTTTTTAGAAGCTTATTTACAGTAACTCGATTCGACTGCTTTGATAATACAATTCAACAGCAACAACAATAATAATAATAGTTTATATATATATATATATATATATATATATATATATATATATATATATATATATATATATATATATATGTGTGTGTGTGTGTGTGTGTGTGTGTGTGTGTGTGTGTGTGTGTGTGTGTGTGTGTGTGTGTGTGTGTGTGCAATTTACTATTTCTCTAGAAGCTCCGGCCTAATTCGATTTGACGAATTCGGATTATATTAGTGATCCGACATTTAACTCTTGAAACCGCAACATCAGCATCGCTTCGAAGAAAAAAAACAAAACAAAAACAAACTAAACCACGTGGCGTTGACTTCTTATTAATTTTATTCTATAAATCATCAACTGAAAGATACACAGTGGCGTATGATTAGCGTGAATGGAGATCTGGTTATTCATTGTCAAAAGGCATAAAGCAGCTTCTCCCTCAGCTGTAAGTTACTGTGAGTGTGTGTGAGAGAGTGTGTGAGAGTGTGTGAGAGAGAGTGAGAGAGTATTAGTGTCAGACTCGAAGTCAAACACGAGAGAAGGATTTGTTAGAGTTTGGATTATTATGACGAAGGCGTCATGTTCTGAAGGTAAGCGTTCGCTCGGTTGCGGGGTTTTTGTGAACACTTGCGCTCGTCGTGGGTTTTGCGATGTGTTGAACTTTTGTTTTGTGTTGATCAGATGCACGTGATTGTTAATTATTCTTTATTCACAAAAATGCGAAAAATGTATTTAGCCAAAAAAAAAAAAAAAAAACAGAAAAAGATTTTCAGCGCAAGGAGGAGATATTTTTATAATCGTTTGCTTTTTGTGCTGTAAACTGCACTTCCTCAAAGTTATTCAAACAGCTCACATGTTATATCCACTGGGCCACATTTAACACTGGGATAATGTTCTGTAATGTTCTGAATTTATTTTGCAATAACCTCAACATTTTTTGATCAACTAGATAAACTAGACAAGTAAACAAAAAAACCCTTCAGCAGCCGATTATTTTATTATTATTATTATTTTTGTTTATAGATCTTTATTTATATTTCTAAATGTTATTATAAATTTCCCTTTTTTTCATTGGAAGCTTTTCTAATGTTTTCTAATTTTTTCCCCATTATTAGCTTTAATTTGAGCTTTAATCATCTTTATTTTTTGCTCAGATTTTAAATAACCGGTAACAAACCCTACAAATACCGAACAGCTACAAAATTATTATTTCTTCCAAAACAACATTAAAACATTACACCACATGTTTCTCCTCAGCCGAAGAGAGATGAATTCTCACTGCTTTTTACTCTAAATTATTATTTTTATTATGATTATTATTAAATAATCGCGTCTTGGTGTAATGAAATCCCATCAGTGTAAATTGTGTTTATCCAATTAAATGTGTGGGTTTAACCTTTGAAAGTATTTACAGCCCACCGAAAGCGATGATTAACGATCGTTTATTAGGGTGATTAACAATCATGTGTGAGCTCTTACACCATCTCAAACCTTCTCACTGACACTCAGGGTTCTCCCAGTGTCAGGAAAGAAACGCGCTTTCACAGATCCATTCGTTAATCCATTTCATTAATATACAATTTTAAATGTTATCTCAACATTTTACTCTACATTACTGTTTCTCAGATATTATATAATAATAATAATAATAATAATAATAATAATAATAATAATAATAATAATAATAATAATAATAATAATAATAATAATATAATAATTATTATAATAATAATAATAATAATAATAATAATAATTATTATTATTATTATTATTATTAATAAAATAATAATGATTATTAATATATATAATACAACATAATCATTATTATTATTTATAATAACAACAACAACAATACTACTACTACTACTACTACTACTACTACTACTAATAATAATAATAATACTGCCACTGTTGGGCCCTTAAACAAGGTCCTTAACTCTCTCTGCTCCAGGGCCAAATGTCACGGCGGACCCTGTGCTTTCCTCTGTTGGGATGAGCTAAGAAATAATTTTACAGTGCTGTAATGTACTTGGGACAAATAAATGCATTTATTCATATCAATTTAATTATTAATATTATTATTATTAGTGGTGCTTAAAATGTATCACTATTACAATTGCTAATTCACGTTGAAGCTCATTTAATAATAATATAATAATAATAATGAAAACTATTATTATTATGATTATTATTCATTCATTCATTCATCCAATCATCCTAAATCTTAAATTCTGGCAAAAATCCTAATATAAATGTGACTCACACATTGTTTCATACATGTTTTTTTTTTTTTTTTTTTTTAAGTAACCAAATAAACCCCCCTTTTTTGGTGTCCCCCCCCCCGCGTGCAGTGAGGATCCATGGCGAGCCGCACGCATGATCAAGGCCTACATGCAGCAGCATAACATTCCTCAGCGCGAGGTGGTCGACGTCACCGGCCTCAATCAGTCTCACCTCTCCCAGCACCTGAACAAGGGCACGCCCATGAAGACGCAGAAACGTGCGGCCCTTTACACCTGGTACGTCAGGAAGCAGCGCGAGATCCTGCGACGTAAGTTCACTCAGATTGTCCTCAAAACCATGGCACTAAGCATGTTATATCATTTGTTATAATATAGTCTTATAATACATATAATATAAGATATATTATATATCATTTATATTTGCTTAGCTGGATTTGGAATTAGAATATTAGAATATCATATGACGTTTTATTGACGAGAACACTTTTTTCTAGGCTTAATCATGTGACAATTACATTAAATTATTCCTACGCATAGTCATTAGTCACACACTAATTATACGTGAGTTTCCTGGCACATGCACAGCCCATCAAACTACATGTTATAAAGCACTTCCTTTATTTCTACAGAATTCAACCAAGCAACGCATGGGTCAGCTAGCAGTATGACAGACAAAAGCAGTCAGGATCAGGTGCTCCTTCTTTTCCCCGAGTTTAGTCAGCCTGGGTTGGGCATGGTGCAACCTGGAGATGATGCTAGCACTGAACCTGCCCTCAAGAAACTCAGACGCAACCGCTTCAAGTGGGGGCCTGCATCCCAGCAGATTCTTTACCAGGCCTATGAACGTCAGAAGAACCCAAGCAAAGAAGAACGGGAAGCTCTGGTAGAAGAATGCAATCGGTAATGCTGCTTGTTACCGTTGGTTAAATATTATCATATGTATTATAATTATTATTAAAACATAATAGTAAGGGTTTTAGCACCATATGCCGACTTGACTAATAAAAGCGTTGAGTAAACTTTTTTGTCCCCATTTAGGGCAGAGTGTCTTCAGAGAGGCGTATCACCATCTAAAGCCCAAGGGCTTGGTACCAATTTAGTCACAGAGGTGCGCGTTTACAACTGGTTCGCCAATCGGCGCAAAGAGGAAGCCTTTAGGCAGAAGCTGGCTATGGATGCCTATGGAGGGCAAAGCATCAATCCCCTCCTCACACACAGCTCACCACACCATTCCCAGGCCAGCACCTCTCCACCCAGCAAGATGCAAGGTAAAAATAATTCAAAAAAACTTCTCACCTGCAGTTAAATGAAAGTTCCTCTCTGTAAAAAGCCATGCAAAGCACCAGCTGTGAATCTAGGTCAGGTTACTGAAGCAAGGCAGTTATCAGGGCTGTAGTGTTTGATAGTAGTGTAGGCGGAAAACATTGTTTGTCATTAGTTTCAACTCCAGTTCTATGGGAAAGAAAAAAAGGAGCAAAGACAGACGAGATCAGCATTAGGGTGAGAAAACATGATTAATTAGAATGCGCTGTACATATGCCTGTTTGAAACTTCTCAACTTTGGAAACAATGACAATCCACATGTATGTGGGATCAGGGCCAGGGTCAGTTTCAGGTCAAACAAGCACGTTAATAAGATGGCAGTAGTATTTTTGTCCCTGTAAGGTTGTCATTTTACTGCTTGTCCCTCTCCTGATCGATCTGATAAAGCACAAACTCCCCCAGTTAGATATAGATCTAGCTTTAAAGAGTAAAAAAAAGCACTAAAAGAAAAAAACATCTTTGTGTTTTAAGATCAGAAGTGGAGAGGGCTTGCTTTCCTTGATCATACTTTATAATCTTGTGGATACATGTTGGCTGTGAGGGGCTTGTTTGTTTGCTTATGGATTTTCCCTCCTGCACACCTGGCCAGTCATTGACCCCAGGTTGCAAGGAAAGGCAGGGTCACTTGCTGGTGTGCTAGCGGTGGAAAGAGGGAGAAACTAAGGGCGAAGGGGTAAGGGTGTTTGTTTCAGAAAAGAAAGACTCTATGCTACTAAGTTCCTTAGCTGGGGGTTAGGTGCTTACAAGGCCTCCTACTAGTAGCATCAGATGTTTCTCGGTGTAGAAGCCTGACTCAACAAGAATGGCTCAGCAGGTTGCCCTCATCATGTTGCTAAGACACAGTCTGTATTATGCATGCTTAATTGACAATTAAAATCCTCAGCTACTACAGCTCCCATACATTTGATAAGGGGCTCCCCTGTCCTCTGTCCCCTGTCCCCTTTCCCCTGATCTCTTTACTCTCTTCTAGCAGGAAGCCCTATTGTCCTTGGTGTATTAGAAGTAACTGTAACCCAGTTTTATTTATCTCTGTTGGGGTAGGGGAGGTGATGATCCAACCCTTCCCCCACCTTTATGAACTAGAGTATAGTGGTCGAAGCTGGAACGAGAACAGAGCAGCAGGAGCTGTCTGCTAGTATTGGGTCTTTTTTGACCAGACAGGACTGATCACCCCTTTGGCTCTGGCTAAATTTGGTTGTTGGTGAAGCCCCCTTTTTTTTTTTTTTTACCCCTTTTTTCCACAAATCACATCAAACCTATGTCAGAATGAAAAGGTCACTGAAGGGTCAGTTCTTTTATTTAAATTTTATTGACCTTTTATTGATCTTATCATGCTGTTGATAAGAGTCAGGGCTGAGTTTAATTACCTCTGTTTTAGGTCCCAGTGGAATGTAGATACATTTATATACTTTATTCCTAATTCTGAATATATACTTTTAAAAAAAAAAAATGATCATGCATTCTTAAATCTTCACATTGGACTGGCACAAAATTCTGAGTAGTTTGGAAATATTTTCGGTAATGGCGCAGTGTCCTTCTGGATGACCTTTGCACAGAACTCATGGGTTCAGCTGTCCCCACTCTTACTGTGAATCCCAGAGCCAGGCTGAAAGGACATGTACGTCCTGCAGAGACCCAGGAGGTCTCTCATATGCAGCAGCAGTCTAAAGACTATTGCCTGGGGTTGGGCACCAGGGCTTTGATATTACATGGGTCCCAGGGAGAACTAAAGCTTTTTAGTCCTTGCAACCACTCCCCTTCTTCTACTTACCAACCTGTAGTTTCCATATTTTTTAAGTTAATCTGGCTTGCTTTAATACATTTTTAGATTAAGAATCAACGATCATTTAACATGTTTATTTAATTTTTTATGCATACCGTAGTTAGATTATGTCTGGCATTTGATGTATTTGTTCTGCATTGCTATTACCCGGGTGTTGTCAAAGACCATATTTTGCTTCCTTGTTGCCCTAGAAACAGAGCTCTCCTGCTGGTTAGACTTGCTCAGACATAAAATCCAGCCTGGCTAAAAAAAAAAAAAAAAAAAAAAAAGAGAAAGAGAAAGAGAAAGAGAGAGAGAGAGAGAGAGAGAGAGAGAGAGAGAGAGAGAGAGAAAGAGAGAGAGAGAGAGAGAGAGAGAGAGAGAGAGAGAGAGGCAACAATCCCTGCATCCTAGGTGAATAACAGACAAAGTCAGACAATGCCCCTATGAATAGCCCCATCCTCCCTCTTGACACTTTTACAGGGTATAGGCCTATAAAATAAAGTCTGTTTATGGTGGTTGGTCTATTGTGTGGTCAGGGGTCCATGGGCCCGATGGAGTGCTTTATTGTCTGATGTCGGTGTTTACAAGATGCTGGAGTTCTGTGAGAGTGTCGGGTGAATGCTGAGGGCGACATACACAAGTTTGTGGTCTTCTGTGGAGAAACTAATGGACCACATGATGGATGAAATGTGTGCTTTTTCATAAAGATTGAAAAAATTTGCTTGTCACTTGGAAGTGTGTTTCATTCTTCAAAACTTATTTGGTGAAGCCTTTGGTAATTTTCACACAGTGTTTCTGTGTGTTATATCATGGTTTGGTCTACTATAGGGCTTGCAAAGATCTTGCTCTTGGTGTGTTATTTGAGATAATTATCGCTGATGTCTCTGTCAAGTTGATACTGGAGTACAAATGAGGTACTGCCCGCATATCAACAAAAGTATTTGACACTGGAATTGATTTTGTAATGTTTGCTTGGTCAGTATCAGAGGAGGCTGGGATTTGCAAACATTGACTGCACAAGAGATGACTGAAATCCCCATAAAGTGAATTCTCAGGACTTGACATGACATAGCAAATTATCCCATAAAAAAAGTCTATTCACTTTTTAATTTGAAAATGTGAAGCTTTTTACCTAAGACAAATCAGAGAAGGTGTTTTGTGAAGCAAAAGCTGCTATGACTCTGTGGTGTTATGAGCAACAGACTATGTGTACACTGGCCTTGACTCTGCTGGGCATATATCTGCAGTGGCATTTGTTTGCTCTGCTTTAACCTGTTTGTGGTTAGAAGGCAGACATGAGCCTCTGAGGTGGATTGTGGCTAATACATAGAGAGGCCCAAACCTTTAACTTTTATGTGAACTTGTGTGACACACATCCAGCCAAACAAACTTCAAAAAGTAACTTTCTGTCTCTCCCTGTCTCTGTCTGTCTGTCTGTCTGTCTGTCTGTCTGTCTGTCTGTCTGTCTGTCTGTCTGTCTGTCTGTCTCCTCCCCTTTACCTCAGCTGTCAGGTACAACCAGGGTCCCAGTGATGTCAGCTCCTCCAGCACTATCAATCACCACAGCATGACGAGCAGCCAGTCCGTATTGCAGCAGGTCTCTCCCGGAGCACTGGACCACAGCCATGGCCTGCTGTCACCTGACGCCAAGATGGTGAGCACACCTGGCCACTCCTGCCTTAGATAAGATAAGCCAAGGCCTACTTTTGATACAGCAGTGCTGAACAGGGGCTTTAACAGCCACTGCCATTGAGTGCAGTGAAGCCCAACAAACACTACATTGTTCTTTTAGTTGAAGCTCCAGCAGACAGAAAGCTTTATTCCACAGTATGACACAGGAAAGTTGTTACTATGAGCAGGGCATGACTATGGCTGTGCCAATAAACCTCACAAAGAAACATTCTGTTGTTATTGATTATGTGCCATGGAGGAAGACATAGCGGGTGGAGCTCTGCTTACTCTGGCAAGTGGACTGACAGCAGCGCTCGATTAGGCTGAAGGTGCTGAAGAAGAAAATTTGCACCCACCCCCCACCACTGCCCCACTCTATCCAAATATTGAATTTTCAGTTAGACAAACCTGAGTCAACTTCAATGTTCGAAACTTCTTTATATAACAAAGATATTGATTGTTTAATTTAGTTTGGTTCTGACTCAAATTCATTGGACATTTTTAGTGCACTTGTCAGTGAGTAGAACGGTAATTGTGGCTTTTTTGGGCTCTCAAATTGTTGGCTTAACAAAAAGCTTCTATATGACCTATTAAAATTACCCATTGTCCCTCCATTCCCACTTTAAGATAGCACTGCACTACTTTACTTAATCCATCTCCGTCCTTTCACTGGTAGGGGTTTGTCACTTGCACTAGAATGTAGTCCCTTGACTAATGGTTGTTAGATAAAATCTGAGTCTTTGTGGTTTCCTCTTTGCAGATCTCAGTATCAGGTGGAGGTCTTCCACCAGTTAGCACCTTGACCAACATCCACAGCTCCCACCATGGTCACCAACAAACACAAAACCTCATTATGCCTATCTCAGGAGTCATGGCCATTGCACAGGGTAAGTGATTTCTTTTACATTCTCTGTCCTCGGCATTTCATATTCATTGTCTGATTGTCTGGTTTTGAAGTCATGATGATCTGTGGAATCGGTAGCAGCATATTCACACAGCATTGTGTGAATTTGTGTACAGGTCTGAGCACATCACAGGCACAGACAGTGCCAGTAATCAACAGTGTGGCAGGAAGCCTGGCCACCTTACAGCCCGTACAGTTCTCACAGCAGCTGCATAGCTCTCACCAACAGAGCCTCATGCAACAGTCTCACAGCCATATGAGCCAACAGCCCTTCATGGCCACCGTCACACACTCACATAGTAAGTCTACTGGCTTCTTTTAGATGTGTTTCCACTTTAACTGTAACTGGAAAATGTTACAATTATACATAGTGACTTACAAATGACTTACAAGTGAAACATTATCTCATTGGAACTAGCAATGTTTGCATACATATTATTTTCTTAATTGTTGCGATATTTAAAAACATCCTAAAACTTATTGATAAATTCATTTAAATACGAACAGGTTTGAAAAGCCCCCTTTTTGGTTAACCTCTAAAGCAATTCAGCATTTGCTACAAACCAGAACTAGTCATTAGTCTTTTTTTTTGCTATATTAGATTATACTTTTTTCCTGCACTAATATGTGGGAAAAAATAATCATTTAATGCACATTTTGCTGTTAAATATACAAATTGAGACTACACATTACTATGAGGCTAGTTAACCTCTGAGTAATTCTCATAGTTTAATTATTTAATGCTTTTTCAACTATTTTGAGCTGTTAAAATCGCTAAATCTCTAAATATAAATTTCCCATACGGATAAACTTAGTTCACGCAACTTGCTAACCATATGTATAATAAAACGCAGCTGATTTGTATTCTTACTATATGCCTGCATGCATTTCTGCCACATATGGGACCCTTTGTTGTTATTTTTTCACAGTGTACCCACACAAGCAGGAGCCACCACAGTATTCCCACCCGTCACGCTTTCCATCCACCATGGTAGTAACAGACAACAACAGCCTCAGTACCCTCAGCTCAATGTCCTCCACCAAACAGGTCAGTCATATGCTTCTTCTGTCATCTCTTTCTCTCATTTTATGCTAACTTTGTGTAGAAGATGTAGTTATCTCAGCTTTTCTGTTCTGCCTGTATATTTTAAAGCAGGCTTTTGGGATGTTTAATCATTAGGGACTCGATCCTGTGGCTTTCTGATCAACAATGTTGTTTGTGTTGTTTGGGGAATTAATAAAATTCAACATAATTTAATAACTCACATTAATTGTTAATCATGTTACACTAACTTGCACTAAATGCATATTATCACTAAAGGACATGTTCCTAGTAAGTGTCCACAGTGAGCTTTGTACTAATCATAGCCTTAAATTGTGTTCATTCTGACAATTGATTTAATCCCTGTGATATTAGGAAGCTCCTGTAAACAAGATGGTGCAACTGGGGGGTCTCAACTGGGTAAATACTGTTTAAATAAAGTCACTTAATAATCCTGCACTGTGGTGAAGTGAAAATAGTTTCTTTTCCAATCTTGAATATTAAATCTCTAGAATTTCAACATGTACTTGCTTTTTTATAACTTGCAAAAGACAAAATGTATAGTAAAATTGATTAATGAGGGGAAGATGTTGAGAAAAGGTGAATATATCAGGATATAAAAAGGGGGAAAAAAGCACTTCAGTTGATCCATGCTCTCTGAACATCTGAATCAGTAAAGCATGCAAGTGTAGCGATACTCCTCCGAATACCCATTTCCTTTAAATGGCCTGACTGACCAGTCACCCGTGTTTTTAAGCCACAAGTCTCCTGATAATAAAGTGTGCTCTCCAACTCTCATCCTTTTTTTTCTGTCTGTCACTTAAATTTTCAGTATTTCTATTTTCCTTTTCTTCTATCCCTCTTGCATTTTCCTCTTTTTTTTTTTTATCTCAACCACAACTTATATTTGTTACTCTGTTTCCCTCTCGATTCCACTAGTCCCAGACCAGCGCTCAGCATATCAAACCAGGAAATGACCCTTGCTCTTAATTAAAGCTTGTGTGTCGCTCTTGTTGCCCTGCCATGGGGAGGCATGTGCACTAATTCCCTCTTCCCATTCTGACTTCTCCCCACCCGACATGAGCGCTCTAGCCTGAAATGCAGTCCTCACTCAACTGCTTTCACACGCTCAATTTCCCACGCTGCACTGTTGATGGCCACTACCTGATGAGCTGATGTGACTTGGCCTTAATGCCAGATAGTGGTCTTCACTGCAGATAGTCACTCACTCTTTCACACACTCACTCACACACAATTATTATTTTGTAATATATGCAATTAAACAATTGAATTATTATTATATTGAATTATGATTATATTATATATTTTACCTCAGCCTGCTATAAGGGGAATTTCAGGTTCTCCCCTTCCTTATCAGGGCTCTTGTATTTGGCTTGGGTGGTGTAACAATTGGCAATGGGTTTTCTGGGGGATATTACAAACCCACTCTGGCTTTATTGCTCTCCTGTTTGCCCTTTTTTCACTCACACTAAACACCCCCCTATACTCATAGAGCAGCATCTAAAGGTTGTAGCCTCAGCAGCTGGCCTACACCTTTATCAGGTGAGACTGTTTGTTGGCCGACAGGTCATGACGAGGTCATGTGCCTCTGCCCTTATAGGGAAAGAGAAGTAGCAAACAATACCACAGTGGAGGTTTCACTTGAAATGGGGGCACGAGAGCTGATAGCTTTAGTGTTAAATCTTTACCATCAGGAATACTAAGCATAGCACTGTTTATTAAGGCCTGACCACTAACTCTTTTTTTTTGCCTTTCTCTCTTTGTCGACAGTGTCCTCTGCAAGCCTGGTGAAAATATCCACCTGACTTCCCCAATGCCTAGCAACAGGAGCACATTTCTCCGGCTCTCTCCCTGCCGTATCTGTGGCAACTCTTAATCACTGGCAACAGTGCACTGGAAGATGAGCTGGTCACTAATGTAGGGACTGAAAAAAACAGAGGAGAGAAGAGACTCTGACTTGGTCATATCTTAACATGGAAAGATGGGAGGATCACCTGGAAATTACTGGTTTTTAAAAACCTATGTAATGGCGTTTTGCTTCCACCCACTGAAAAAGTGGATGAACCTGACATCTTTTAAGAACAAATGGAAATGGAGTGACAGTGTTAAACTGGCTCACAGGGTTGCCAGATACAAAAGGATAACAATTCCTGGCCAAGCTGACTTTTTAATGAACACTTCTTATCATCCCGTCCCTGGACTGTCAGTCTAAAGCCCCCTCACAGTAGACACAGATAGAAATAGCTCACGTAGACTTAGATGTTGTGTAATCGGTTTGTGAATGAAATGACAATCATCTTATATATTTTCATTTATGTCAGCTCTTTTTTGAGTATTGTCGGATTTTCCTGCATATACATGCAGCGGGTCTTCCATTTGTGTGCTTAATACGAGTAGTCACTGTTCTGTACAATTGTAAATATGAATGATAATTATCTTATGTCTTAAAAGGTGTACATATTTCAGGTCCATATCATTGTTTTGGCGACAAACTGTGATTTAAAAAATGACAATCTTTAGAACAGAAAGGACTATGCAACGTAGTGAATGGCACAAAATATAGTGGGATTAGCCCATTTTCTGCAGGTTTTTTAAACATTCACACCAGCAAAACAACAGGACAGTAGTTTGTCACAGCCAAGCTGCAGGATATTGCACTCTTTGTTCATTTTGGTATCTGAGGATATAGCATAAAAACCGTAACAGCATGTCATTTTTCTATATAGATATTAGTAAATGTATCTCAGACAGGAGCCTCTTGCTGTACTAGAATGGTGGTTGAGAGGTTGATAACTGTGAGTAACTGTGAGTTTTTCTGTCATCACGACATCGTAGACAAACAGTATTACCCAATTTAGCAACTCTGACGTACACATAATATGATGTGGTAACCTTCCAACACCAGACATCACATGAATTATATTTTACTGCTAGATAGGGAAAAGAGGAAAATGTTATTTTGTTGGTTTGCTTTTCTCTTTTAAATGAACCATACTTTCCAAAAGGTCATTTAAGGTAAAAAAAAAAAACCAAAAAAACTCAAATTGCTTTTATTGAGGATACGCCACATGGTTACAACATCATTCTCAACATATACCGTGAGATTTTTTTCTCAGTCTTGTATTATTTTTGTATAAAATGAAAATCAATCTTTTAAAAATCATTATTTATACTGTGAGAAAAAAAAATGATGTCTCAAGTAAAGGCTCTTTCCAAGACTGGTGGTAGTGAGTTGTCTTTTGTTTCAAATCATCTTTCCCTTTCAAAGGAAAGTGTGTGTGTGTGTGTGTGTGTGTGTGTGTGTGTGTGTGTGTGTGTGTGTGTGTGTGTGTGTGTGTGTGTGTGTGTGTGTGTGTGTGTGTGTGTGTGTGTGTGTGTGTGTGTGTGTGTGTGTGTGTGTGTGTGTGTGTGTGTGAGTGAGTGAGTGTGAGTGAGTGAGAGAGCGAGAGAGAGAGAGAGAGAGAGAGAGAGAGAGAGAGATGGTTAAGGTGACAGATGTTATCAGCACTGTGTTAAAAAATTATCTCCCAGATTTTCTTCTTGACCTTTCTACACCTTTGTCTTTCACAATATTACTGTTATAGCAATTTCTCCAATAACACTTTCATTCTGACAAAAGTTTCAGGAATGCGTGCATATTGAACTATTCTCCACACCTCCTATTTCTGACCAGCACTGTTTGTATAACTTATCTGCAGGACTGAGGTCTCTGTGTTTGATGATGCATCACATTGTCTGTGACTGGTATATTTGCTTATGTGTGTTTTCTACCTTAGCAGCATAATATGACACACAAAGTACATAAGCCTTGCAGCAGGGAGGCTTTGTCAGAAAGCAAAGCTGTTATGTGTGTTCATACTGAGCATTTGAAATTTGTGTCGAAAAAATGTTGAACATTTAAAATATGTCTGCCAAAACATGTTCGTTTCACCTCCCTCATACGGCTCTCCTCCTGATCTAAAACCAACAGATTCAGAAATTCCCATCATAATGAACAAATGTGGGCGATATAGCAGCATGTTAGTGAAGGCAAAAGACCACACAGATTTAATAATTTGTTGACATTTTTCAGGACACCAACCGCTTCATTCTCAGGCACTAAGGGATACATTACTAGAATTCTTCTCAAGCATACGCTTATATCTTTTTAAATCTTTTTCATGAACTAGTTTACTACTGGGTCTTACAGGGTCTTACAATTCTCTCATTCCTAGGCTAAGAAATTAATATTTTATTACTATACATAGTGATCTGGTGATGGTAACAGATTACTTGTACAATCTTGAAGTGGCACATAGAATACACAGATTACTGTACATATACATACCATTCTTACTAAACCTATATAAGTATAATACCTATTAAAACTTAATTATAATATTAGATATATTTTAAAGACAAAAAGACTAATTTATTTATGTGGCTGAAACAGCTATAAATAATTATAAAATTTTATATATCAATACAGTATTGAAAAAATATAAAATATATATCATCATATATATATATATGATACAATTATATACATGTATATATTAATCTATACAAACCAATATATTTATAATTATAAATGAAAATAAACCATATTAAAATTACATGATATATATATGATATATGTATATATATTATTTTTTTCTTTCATATAATATAATATAATATAATATAATATATAAAAATTATAATTAATCTGAATAATTGTTTGCAGTTCCATTATCATATTTTTACCCCTGAAGAGAAATATGGAATATTAATTAATCCTGAAAGATGGAACAATATTTATCTCTTAATGATAAGTTCATTATTTTAATAAAATAATTGTATTATTTATTATTATTGATGGCATATTATTATAATATAGCATGGTATGGCATTCAAGTATAGTATGGTAAAAAAAAGAATTTGTGTAATGTTTTAGTATTACAGTGTATTACTAAGTAACCTAAGAAAAGTCTTAATGGTTGTCTAACTTCAGCTATTCAGAAGATTTGATAACTGAAGGAAGTGGGTGGATGTGTGTGTGTGTGTGTGTGTGTGTGTGTGTGTGTGTGTGTGTGTGTGTGTGTGTGTGTGTGTGTGTGTGTGTGTGTGTGTGTGTGTGTGTGTGTGTGTAATGACATCCTAATGCCCCAGTCTGCTATTTTATGTCACTGTCATGACTGTCAATGACTTTTTTTGATTGTCAGCCGAATATATCATTGACTATTAATTCAAATATTCAATCGTGATTAATTGCATGATTGTCATGACTTTAACTAGTAATTAATTGCACTTTTTGGTCGGTTCTAAATGTACCTTAAATTTATACTTTCAAATTTGTAGTATTCTAATTAACATGGACATGGGGAAATATGGATGCTTTGTGCAAATGTATGTTTATTATTAGTGAAACCAAACTCAACATACATTCAGTAAGAAATCATATTGTGTCTTAAATTATGTAAATTATCAGGACATCAAACCGAACTTTGCTATGTTTCCATTCGGACGGTTTTAATTGCCGCATGTGTGCATCGTGGTAGATTTTGGTGCTGGATTTGAGACTATTTATTATTATTATTATTATTATTATTATTATTAATATTTTTTATTTTTATTTATTTATTTATTTTTTATTTTTATATCTGAGTAAAGAAAGGATGTATTCAATAAATGTGTTGCGTTAAAGGTTTTAATTTCTTCTCTTTCACCTTCCGCTTGAGGATGCTGTACAGGTGCTCAATAGGGTTCAGGTCTGGAGACATACTTAGCCACTCCATCACCTTCACCTTCAGCTTCCTCAGCAAGAAAGTTGTCAGCTTTGTGGTGTGTTTGGGGTCTTTATTATGTTGGAAAACTGCAGTTCTGCACTGTTTCTGAAGGGGGCATCATGTTCTGCTTCAGAATGTCACAGTACATGTTGGAATCCATGTTTCCCTCAATAAACTGCAGCTCCTCAGTAGCAGCAGCACTCATGCAGCCCCAGACCATGATGAAACCACCACCATGCTTGACTGTAGGCAAGATACAATTTTCTTGGTATTCATCACCAGTGCATCGCCACACATGCTGGACACCATCTGAGCCAAACAAGTTTGTCTTAGTTTTAGACCACAGGACATGTTTCCAGAAATTCATGCTCTTGGACAGGTCATCTTTAGCAAACTGTTTTTGGTCTTTCTTGTGAGTCAGCTTCAGAAGAGGCTTCCTTCTGGGACTACGGCCATGCAAACCGACTTGCTGCAGTTTGCAGCATACAGCGCATTGTCTGAGCACTAACAAGCGGACCTTCTGGACGAGGACTCAACTTCTTTGTTGGACCATTGCGAGGCCTGTTCTGAGTGGAACCCGTCTTGGAAAACCTCTGTATGACCCAGGCCACTGTACTGTAACTCAGTTTCACGGTGTTACTGATCTTCTTATAGTCTGGAGCATTTTTGTGGAGAGCAACAACTCTCATTCTTAAATCCTCGGAGAGTCTTTGCCTTGAAGTGCATGTTGAACATCCAGTAAACAGTATGAGAGAATTGTACCTAAAGCACCAAATTTTAACTGCTCTAATACACATTTGTATGGTCCTGACAAGCAGACAAAAACATAAACATGATGAATAGTACATGTAGCTTTGACATACAGCTGTTATCACTTAGGGGGAAATAATTATTTAATATTAATAATGTGAAATAATTTCACACATAATGCGTTGATATTAGGTACGGGGCTAATTTGTGTGGAAGTCAAAATTCTTGCTGGTTGGTAGGGGATCAAATACGTATTTCACTCGATTATCGACCCCTAATGGGAGAAGATTTGTACTGTGATTTTTACTTGCTCAGAAGACATTTTCTGCAGTGTGTTTTTCACACTTGAATATTTGAAGTCTATTACTCACGTGATTGTGCATTAGATTATTAGAGCTTCCAAATTGTGGTATTTACTCTTTCTAGTTTATCTAATCTAGTTTTTTTTAATAGATTTTCCCCCTTTTTTTTCTCCCCACATGCTAAACACCTCAATATTTGACTAATTAGCCAAGAATTACTTAATGCTAATAATGAATAGATTAAACATTTGTTAGTTTCAGGACAATGTGGTGCTCTAATGTGATAGCACCTACTAAAAACCCTATGATTGGGCTCTTTTTTTGTCTTCACCTCAATGAACCTTAAAGAGTGGCATGCATAGTTATGAAAGAGAATGTCCTGCTGAGTATACACTTGTAAGCAATGGTTGCCTCCCTGTTTGGTTATCAATGAAGCCTTTGATACTGCTTGCAGGGAGCCACTAAAGATCTTAGTACTGCTCTTTTTACTGCGGCTCTGTGAATGGAACAGAGCCTAAGAGCGGAGGAGAGAGAGAGAGAGAGAGCAACGCTTATTAGCATCCTTTAGGGGCAGTGAGTTAACAATACAGGCAAATACACTGTTAAAGTCATTGTGTGTGTGTGTGTGTGTGTGTGTGTGTGTGTGTGTGTGTGTGTGTGTGTGTGTGTGTGTGTGTGTGTGTGTGTGTGCTCAGTTTGAAGAAGGCCGTGCTCACAGATATCCTGGAAATCACCAGATTATATCAGCTTCAATAGGATGTAATTAGAGCTCCTTCTCTGTGTGTAATGTAGCTAGAAATGTTTGGAGAGTTCAAGGTGCTCTGAATAAATATGTCATATGATTATTCTGTTTAGAACATTGGAAATTTCATTTATTGCTTTTAATAAAAATGTGCCATGCACATAAATAGAAGCTATCCTTAATGAATAGAAATAGTCAAATTAATCTGCATGCATTCAAACAAAAGTTTATTTCCTTTTTAACACTGTAGATAATGAATAATGTTTGGTAAACTAATTCATTATGTATTCTGATAATAAAACAATTTGCCTTATGCATTTTTTTCACTCTAATTACAATCCAACTCTAAGCACTGATTGGTTTGCATTGTGTTAATTAATCTGCTTAAAAAACTTATTTAGTTTGGGTCCATTCTAGTGTAGGTGCATGGACAAGTAAGCACAGTAGGAGAGCGAGCAATGGGTATCCACTTCCACAGAGCACACAGAGGTCATCAGAAGGATCAAGCTGGACACCCAGAAAACAGGGCCAGGAGACAAAGGAACAGAAAATGGAAGTTTAGGGATGAATACGGTTGCGTGTTTAGGGGCCAAAAGAGAATAGGTGCTACATCAACTCCAGTTGGGCCCCAAAGGGCTAATGCACAGGAGAGCACAGCAGGGGTCAGAGGTCACAGGGGCACACTCTGCCATGGCTAATTGGTGACACTGGTTCAGACTGAGATCAGAAGTGTCCTTTGACTATGTATTCGTATTAGTAGCAAATACATATCCACTGTATGAACTGATAGTCATGGATCCTAGTTAATAATTTAGTAAATTAAAAAATATATTTTAACATGTGCCATATTTATATTCTGAACAAATTGAATAATATAAGTAATAAATAATAATATAGTAATATATAATATATCATTGAATAACAAGTAATAAATTACATGCATAGTGCATAGTGCATGGTAAGAATATGGAATTAGCCAAGAATTACTTGGCTTTTTTTTTTTTTTTTGATCAGTGTGGAAAGGTTTCAGTGACTTAGAAGGTCAGAATGGGTGAAAATGGACATTTACACTTCAGCATCTGAATTTTGAGTTCTGATAATTGGCAGCTGATGGAAAGAAACTGTTCTTGAGTCTACTGTCTTAGTTTTTCAAGTTTTTGCTGTCTGCATAATAATATTTTCGTTTACACTGTAGACGGCATGTATATCAGACAAACAATAGGTGTACATTGCTCACATTAGAAGAGAACAAAAATGGCAAGTAGAATGAAAACAGGACTTTATAAAAATTCCAACATTAATGACAAATAAATCATCTTCATCAACTAAATATCTGCACATTTTTACAAATATGTTTTTGAGCTTGAAAAAAAAAAACATTCCACACATTTTTTCCAGTTGTATCCATTGTTAGCTCATGCATCATCAAAGCTCCAAACAGCATCAGAGAATCAGCGCAGGATGAGAAAGCTTCTTTTTTGGCCATTGTGTTTTTAAATGGAGGGGCAAATGAATTGGTCCTTTTCTGGCCCCTTCAACAGGGAGACTGATCATACAGTAGAAAGGGCCTGTGACAGATAGCAGTTGGCATGCTGATGCTGTCGTGAGGCTCGAGTGAAGATTCTAGTGATTTATGGTGATTGGTGAGATGCTCAGAGAGGGAGGTGGGTTAATGTTCACCTGGGTCAGAGAGCCACCAGTGGAGCCTGGCTGTGTTCAGATGAGGGACTGACGCGACTGGCCTCAAGCTAAACCCGGTGCGCTCTGTAGGGTAACTGCATCCTTCACAGCCTTGCCACATCCTAATAGTTATGTAATGTATCCTATTCAGACAATTGAATGGGCTTTAAAACAAATGAAATATCAATCTTGCCTGTTGGTTTGACTCTCCTGGCTCTTTGCCCCTCTCCCTTTTGCACTGCCTACATTCACAAAACATTTTTACATCTCTATAACAATTCCAATTGTTTGATCAGGTCCAGAAGATTGGGGTTCTACAATAATAACAACCTCAATCTTTGGAACAATTGTTCATAAACAGAGGTGAGCATAAATAATAACTTGAAAGAGTTTACTGTAGTGTGTTTTAGAAATTCTGTATTTAAAATAAAACAGGAATTGATCAAGTTATATATTAAGAAATATAGAATATATTAATATAGAGTCCCAGAATAACAGTATTCAATGAAAAAAAATACAAATCTTTCTGACATTGTTGGTACTGTAAACAACAGAACAGATTTGTGATTGTATATATTTACTAGAAAATGCTCATGTCTGTAGTAGTTTTAATATTCAATTTGTAATGTTTATTCCACAAGGGATTATTACGATGTTCGATTCTCCTTTCTCCATGTGTGCTGCCTATTTCATATATGCTACTTATTTCCACAGGCATACAGACAACACCCACCTTTACAAATCTGTAACTCTTAACTCTTTAATTCTGTAAAGCTGCTTTGAGACAATGTCTGTTGTGAAAAGCGCTATAGAAATAAACTTGACTTGACTGTAGCATTACTACACTAAATATTCTGACAGGATTGTCAACTGTCAACAAAATGTATTTTTTAACAAATATATAGAAGATTCCATAGCAGGGATTTTATATTTAATAATCGCAATCACAATACAGTAATCCCCCATTTATCACCGTAGTTACGTTCCAAAACCGACTGCGATAAACGAAAAACCGTGATAAACAGACGCCACCATAAAAAATTTTATTTTATGTATACAGTACTGTACTGAATTACCATTTTACTTCATTTTATAATTAAAATTTATATTTTTATTAATACATTTCACTATTTCAACATAAAACTCCATAAAAACAATTCCCTATAAGTCTTTGGGTCAATCGTGCTATGCAATTCAGCGATAAACCGGGGAGCGAGAATCAAACCACGGTAAAGCGTGGGATTACTGTAATATATGTGAAAATGACCGTGGCAGATTGGCACTGTTTCCGATTTAAACACACAACCATCTTATCTGTAAATCACAGCCTTAACTACTGAAACACCATCAGTGAGTTCTGCTCTGACTAACAATAAACGATTGCATTGCATCAACACAAACTTGCTGATTGCTTAATAGTTAAGTTAAGGCCATGTGTTTTTATCTTATATTCTATTTCTATAATTATTTTTATATCATCTGCTATTTTATATTACTTATATTCAAGCTGCATTATGTGAATGAAAAGTAATACTAATACTGAGAATAATAGTATGTATAAAAAAGAAAGAAAGAAAGAAAGAAAGAAAGAAAGAAAGAAAGAAAGAAAGAAAGAAAGAAAGAAAGAAAGAAAGAAAGAAAGAAAGAAAGAAAGAAAGAAAGAAAGAATAAAAAGGGCTGTTGGGAAGTATACATTTTTAATGAGTGGACATTTGGTGCCAACCAGATGAGGATTTGTTTGTCTGGTTCCTTTCAAGGTTTTTTCCTCATACCATCTAATGAAGTTTTTCCTGCCACAGTCACCACTGGCTCGCTCGTTTGGGATAAACTTATAAGGAACAAACTTATAGGCACTAAACTTCTACATTCCAACTTTATAACCTATTTATCTCTGTAAAGCTGCTTTGGGACAATGTTCATTGTTAAAAGAGTTAAACAAGTCAAACTTAATGAAATGTAATTTAATTACAGCTAAATGCTTTAATTATAAAAACCCTGCTGGCAATTCCAGATTTTGAGGCAATATCAAAGACAATTAACAGGGAATGATCAGATGAAGAAAAACAAGAAAAAAAAAAAAACTAGGAAATCCAAAACAACTAGACAACTAAATAAAAGGCTTTGTAATAACTGGTGACAATGACACAACACACATATTTCACAGTGAACTGTGTAGTTTTGTGTTTTTTAGTTGCATGGTCCTGGATGAGTTTCAGGTGTGAGTGATGGGTAGTGTGATTGGGACAGTGTTTAAGTGTGTTTGGACTTGTTGTTTTTGTTTTTTTGTGTTGTGTTGTGTGTAACAGGGAGTAGTAACTAATTCAGTAACTAATGTTCATGTTACAGCAGGGGTTCAATTCAATTCAATTCAATTCAAGAGTTTTTAACAATAGACATTGTATTATAGCATCTGTACAGGGATCATTTATATATTAGTACCTATATGTTTAGTTGCCACAAGTTCCTTTAAGGGTTTCATGTGGGCGTTTATGAAACTTCTAGGGGTTTGTGGTGTCTTTTTAAAGATTTCATAAGAAATGTCAGTGTGACATTACAAACACTTGAATAAACAAATAATTGAAGTTGAACCTGACAAAAAGTGTTGAGTTTAAAAGCCCATACAATAGTCTCCATTAAAAATATACAGTAATCATTTATATTCAAATTTATTTATTAAAAATGTAAAAGTGCTATACAAATAGAACAGAATAGAATAGAATAGAATAGAATAGAATAGAATAGAATAGAATAGAATAGAATAGAATAGAATAGAATAGAATAGAATAGTCTATGTATGTGCAGCGTTTTGATTGCATTGTTGCACCATGACATGACTAGAATTTCTCTCTATCATTCACAGAGCTCAGTGTGTTAGTATCAACATGCATTTATAATAAAATAATACACAGTGAACCTGATGGCAGAAATAGGCTTAATAAATACTTCATACAAGATAAAAAGCTGTTGAAGAAAAACCCACAGATTTGACCATTAACAAATTAATGGACAAATTTTAAATAATTAATTTGCTGGTTACAGTGAAAACTCTGTATAAATCCTACATACAATAATCAATAATCGAACACCAAAGATGATTTAAATTAGTTTGAATCAGCATGTATTTTATCACCTGCAAAATATATATAAGTTCAGCAGAACCTTGATGCTCACTGGAAGTCAACAGTGAGTCAAAATATAAAGTGACTCACTTAAAGTGGATAAAGTGGAGCAAGTGGAGCACTTGGAGATCCTTGCTCAAGGAAACAACCGTTGCAGTTTGGCAGTGCAGGGATTAGAACTCATGACCTTTTATTTTGTAACATTTTATTTGCAAAAAATCCTGTAATGAATATATTCTGTGCATTCTATGTATTACATTAGAAAACAAGAATTATCCAATCATTCAAATATATTCAAATATTATTCAAATATAATATTGCAGTCTTTTTGTTTTCCTTTAGACATACAATAGAGCACAGTACAGCAGATCAGCAATTGCAAAACTTCTGGATAGCAAAGTATGAACAGCGATGAAGACAACACAATCTTTGTTTACTTGCCAGAAAACCAGAGGTTATAACATCTTTTTAGAAACAGACAGACAGGCAGGAGGAAGGTGGGACTTAGGAACATGGTCTTTTCACAGTTTATGGACAAAATTAAAAGCCATTGTTTCTGTACATCCTGACTTTATGAATATAATGTAGCTTTTATTAGGAATGAGTGTGCTTTTATTAGATCTTTCATGATGCATGATGCAGAAGCTGAACTGAGGCTGCATCGAGTGAGAAATAAAAACATCATGAGTGTTTTTGAGGAGTTGTTATCATTACCCATAAGAGGATTAAATACAAAAAAAAAAAAAAAGAAAAATACAGTCAATGTACATTCTCTTTGTATGTATTTACATATTATACATTTTTAAATGACACCACATGGCCCAGCCTTAAATTCAATTGCCTGCAGTGATTTGTCTAATATTTCAGCACAGTTTTAAGTCATAGTATACAGTTATTGTTTGTAAATCACATACACTGCCAGTAACAAAAGCTTTACTTGAATGTAATCTTAACTCTCAAATGTGGTCAGTAGAGAATCGCTGGCATACTTTATGAAAACAAGTAAACTGAAGCAGATTTTCCTTATAGACAACTTTAGGATCAGAAAAACATTTTACCTAATAAATTATTTTTTTTTTATAACTTTCTCACATGTATTTGCCTCATATCTCTAACAATTAATTTAAAATTCCTATACTGTAAACACTATTCCTGTAATGATCAGTTATCAGTTGTTTCATTCATGTTGTGCTTTAAAAAAGTTTCTGAAAACAATTTACCTATTGCATGTTTTTTATGGATTTGCCAGTAAAACAAGATCTTATGACTTTATATGGACTACATATGCCATTATGGACTACTGGCATCAGCCAGCTGTGAAAACAAAACGAGGAAAATCTTCAAGAAGTCAAGCTGCAATTAACGGAATAAAACCTGTTCACCGCAGAATGGGTTTCTGGAGTAATAGCACCACCTTCTGTTGAAAAATAAAAGTGACTTCACTTCTGGAAAACTGACTGGTCTTCAATAGGGATGGGCGATACCAAATACTTTCAAGAAAAGTATCGCCGATATCGATACCGATACTTCTATGAAATATGTATAAAAGGTTTTAATAAAAATCTTACTGCTAAAAAAAAAAAAAGTCCAAAAAAGTGAAATATTTATATTAATATGCAGTGTAATATCTGCTCCACATGAAATACTGTTATATCTTTATATCTGAAACAATCTGTATGGTATTAAAGATGCATAATCCTCTAAAATTATTCTGCAAAAAAAAGCCAGAAGATGGGGGTCGTGTCTGTGTTACCTCCTCTGCTCTCCTCAGCTGTACTCTGTCATGCTCTATAGGATGTTTTACTTTTAGATGCTTTGTCATATTTGTGGCATTGCCACAGTTTTTTTACGTGTCACATGAAGCTTCATCATTGTTAACTGGAGCGAAATGACTCCAGATTATGCTTCTTTTTTCTTTCAGTTATGATCGCAGCAATGCATTTGAATCCCCTCTCAAACCTGTGCTGAAGTGCTTTGACTGAGTAAACGAACGCTGTGGTGAAAGGCGGTGGTACAGCGGAAGAAAATATTGTTTCCACTGACAGTCCTATTTAAAAATTACAAATATTTATATACTATATGGATTACTGATATTAAAATATTCTAAACTCACTTGTTAAAAAAAACAAAAAACAAATAGGATCGATACGTTTGATACAATGCCAGTATCAAAAATTCCGATATTTTTAGGATCGATCCGCACATCCTTAGTTCTCAACGATCTGAATGATCAGTCCTACAGAAAAGTTCTAAATGTCCTAATGCTTTATTTATACATTCATATTGATTACATAAAATTCAATTCAATATAATTAATTTTTTATTTGTATAGCACTGAGGCACTGATATAAAAGAGTTGCATAAAAGTTTAGTGCCTGTTAGTTTGTTCTTATAATTTTAGGTGTATCCCTAATAAGCAAGCCTAATAGTAACTGTGGCAAGGAAAAACTTTATCTATATTTATATTGATTGCCTGCCCTGATCTGAGTTAAAGACACGTAAAAAAAAAAAACCTATATGATACACAAATGTCACACCTATAAGTACTTCTGGCCATGTAGTTTATATAGAACATTTTCTTGGTCTCAAGGATTCTCATGTTTCAAATATCTGTGAAATAACTCAACATAAAAAAACCTGTGTCTTGCCTACAGTCAAGCATGGTGGTGGTTGCATCATGTTCTGGGGCTGCATGAGTGCTGCTGCTACTGGGGAGCTGCGGTTCATCGAGGGAAACATGGATTCCAACATGTACTGTGACATTCTGAAGCAGAACATGATGACCCCCTTCAGAAACTTTGCTGAATGGCAGTTTTCCAACATGAAAACAACCCCAAACACACCACCAAGATAACAAACGTCTTGCTGAGGAAGCTGAAAGTGATGGCTTGGCCAAGTATGTCTCCAAACCTGACTCCTATTGAGCCCCTGTGGAGCATCCTCAAGCTGAAGGTGGAAGAGCACCATGTGTCTAACATCCAGCAGCTCCATGATGTCATTATGGAGGAAGAGGATCCCAGTAACAACCTGTGCAGCTCTGGTGAATTCCATGCCCATGAGCAGTGCTGGATAACAATAGTGTTCAAATATTTACAAAATATTTACACTTTGGACACAGTTTGGACATGGTTACTTTGGGTGTACTCACTTTTGTTGCCAGTTATTTGACATTAATACAGACAGTAAATCTGTAGTGCTATACAAGCTGCACACTGACTACTCTGAAATATATCCAAGTTTTCATAGTATTCTCAACTGATAAGATATATTACATTGGTGGCTGAAATGTCACTTTTGTGAAATACTGTATATTCAATTTTACATCTTCAAATCTGCATTAAAATGTACACACGCACACTTGCACAAACGCACACACGCACACAGACCAGAAGTCCAAGTCAGGTACAAAAAACATACCACTACAAAAAACAAAGTTGTAATATAAAACCCCATTACTGCAGAAAAATGAATATTACTCAAACACAGTTACCATAATGGTTACACATGAACAGTTTAAAGATCCATGAAGTTTCTGAGCAAAGTCTACTACAGTGGCTCATACCTGCAATTTGCCAGAACAGTTCTGCATTGAAGGCACCCATCACTGAACAGTACACCTCACCAGTGCTAAAACTAGAATGAAAAGACATTTGGTGCCACCCAGATGAGGATGGATTCCCCTTAGAGTCTGGTTCCTCTTAAGGTTTCTTCTTCCTACCATCTCAGGATTTTTTTTTCTTGCCACTCTCACCACTGGCTCGCTCATTAGAGAGAAACTTATAGACACTAACATATAAATTCATTTATTATAACTGATAATTAATGATTAATTGAATTGAGTTGAATTTCTATGATGTTAGTGATGATTATTCATTCTCACAACACACAACTCACTTCACTGTTTTATTGTTTGTTATATTTAAGCTTCTTTATTATACAGTTATACTATTTATGATACTGACCTGCTGATATATTTATTACTGGTTCCACTTTATTGTATTTATTGGACTCTTTGTTATACACTACTGTAATGCCCCTGATATACAATTAAAATAACACTAACAACAAATAGTCATCATCATCATCATCCTCATCATCATCATCATCATCATTATCATCATCATTATCTTCATCATATTATCATATATATTACTATTAATAAAATATTATAATAACAATTATAAAAATCATCATACTACTACTACTACTACTACTACTAATATAACAATACTCCTACTATTATTATTACTATTACTACTACTAATAATAATATAACAATACTACTAGTAATACTATTACTACTACTACTAATTATATTAAAAAACTCCTACTTCTACTAATATTAATATAACAATACTCCTCCTCCTTCTACTTCTACTACTACTGACCATCTAGAGATGCACAAGTGACATTTGGATCTCACTTTATGTGGAGTTTGGACATTGGATCTCTTTGAGTGTTTAAAGGCTCTGGCATGGAGAAGCTGTTGTTGGATTTAGGATGATCACAAATGTTGTGCTATGTTCCACAATCTCAAATGACTGTATAAGACTGTAGAAAGGACATAACTCATAATCACACCCTCTAGTGCTCATGTTAGTTCTCACACTCCAGTGTTCTGTATTGTTTAAAGACTATAATCACACTCTTGATGTCACCCAAATGAGGATGGGTTCCACTTTTGAGTCTGGTTCCTCTCAAGGTTTCTTCCTCATATCATCTAAGGGAGTTTTTCCTTGCCACAGTCACCACGGCTGCTCATCAGGGATAAATACACATCGTTCACCTTAACTGTTGATTTCTGTAAAGCTGCTTTGAGACAATGTCTGTTGTGAAAAGCACTATAGAAATAAACCTGACTTGACTTGACTACTACTATTAATATAACAATACTCCTACTATCACTACTACTTATAATAATATAACAATACAACAGCAACTACTACTACTACTATTACTGCTAATAATAATAATTATATATCAATACTCCTCCTCCTCCTCCTCCGCCTCCTACTCTTACTACTACTACTAATAATATAACAATACTCCTACTACTACTGCTACTAATAATAATAATATATCAATACTCCTCCTTCTCCTCCTACTACTATTAATAATAATAATAATAATAATAATAATAATAATAATATAACAATATAACAACTACTAGTACTAATACTTTAACAATAGTCCTCCTACTACTAATAATAATATAATACAACAGCAACTACTACTAATAATAATATACCAATACTCCTCCTCCTACTACTACTACTACTATTAATAATAATAATAATAATATAACGATATAACAACTACTACTACTTTAACAATACTCCTCCTCCTACTACTACTACTAATAATAATAACAATACAACAGCAACTACTACTAATACTGCTAATAATAATAATAATATACCAATACTCCTGCTACTACTACTTATGATAATATAATAATAATACCACAACTACTACCAATAATAATAATATCAATGCTCCTCCTCCTTCTCCTCCTCCTACTACTATTAATAATAATAATGATAATAAAAATAATAATATAACAATACTCCTCCTCCTACTACTACTAATAATAATATAATAATACAACAACAACTACTACTACTAATACTGCTGATAATAATAATAATAATAATAATAATAATAATAATAATAATATAACAATAGAACTACTACTACTACTACTAATATATCAATACTCCTCCTCCTCCTCTTCCTCCTCCTCCTACTACGACTACTACTATTATTAATAATAAAAATAATAATATAACAATACCACAACTACTACTAATAATAATATAGCAATACTCCTATTACTACTACGACTACTTCTTCTGTTTCTTTCGGCTTCTCTCATTAGGGGTCACCACAGAGGATCATCCGTCTCCACACTACTCTGTGCTCTACATCTGCTTCTTTTAACCCAACTACCTGCATGTCTTCCCTCACCACATTCATAAACCTCCTCCTTGGTCTTCCTCTTTTCCTCCTTCCTGGTGGCTCCATCCTCAGCATTCTTCTACTGATATAACCCATGTCCCTCCTTTGCACATGTCCAAACCATCTCAATCTCGCCTCCCTCACCTTGTCTCTAAAACGTCCTACATGCACTGTCCCTCTAATAAACTTGTTTCTAATCCTGTCCATTGTCGTCACTTCCAATAAAAACCTCAACATCTTCAGCTCTGCTACCTCCAGCTCCACCTCCTGTCTTTTGCTCGATGTCACTGTCTCTAATCCATACAACATCGCAGGTCTCACCACAGTCTTATAAACTTTCCCTTTCACTCTTGCAGATACTCTTCTATCACAAATCACTCCTGTCACTCTTCTCCACCCACTCCACCCTGCCTGCACTCTTTTCTTCACTTCTCTAACACACTCTCCATTACTTTGCACTGTTGATCCCAGGTACCTGAACACCTCTTCTCCCTGCAACTGCACCCCTCCACTGTCCTCCCTCTCATTCACACACATGTACTCTGTATTACTCCTACTGACTTTCATTCTCCTTTTCTCCAGCATGTACCTCCACCTTTCCAGGCTCTTCTCAACCTGCTCCCTACTCTCACAACAAATAACAATATCATCCGCAAACATCATAGTCTAAGACGAGTCATGTCTGACCTCGTCCTTCAACCTGTCCATCATCACTGCAAACAGGAAAGGGCTCAGAGCTGATCCTTGATGCAGTCCAACCTCCAGCTTGAACCAGTCTGTCGTTCCTACTGCACACTTCACTGCTGTCACACTCTCCTTATACATGTCCTGCACCACCCTCACATACTTCTCTGACACACCTGACTTCCTCAAACAGTACCATAATTCCTCTCTCGGCACCCTGTTATACGCTTTGTCTAAATACACAAACACACATATACTTCTCCATAAACATTCTCAAAGCAAATAATGCATCTGTAGTGCTCTTCCGCCATACTGTTGCTCACAGATGGTCACCTCTTCTCTCAGCCTGGCTTTCACTACTCTTTCCCATAACTTCATGGTGGGACTGATCAACTTAATTCCCCTGTTACTGCAGGGCTGCACATCTCCCTTATTCTTCAAGATCATTACAAGCACACTCCTTCTCCATTCCTCAGGCATCCACTCTTCAACCTCTTAATCGCTGCTCTCACTTCCTCCTTACTAATCCTATCCACTTCCTGCTTTACCATCTCCACATTATCCAACCTTCTCGCTCTCTCATTTTCCTCATTCATAAGCTGCTCAAAATACTCCCCCCATCTTCTCAACACACTCTCCTTACCAATCAACAAATTTCCATCTCCATTCTTTATTGCTCTAACTTGTAGCACATCCTTCCCAGCTCGGCCCCTTTGCCTGGCCAAATGGTACAAATCCTTTTCTCCCTTCTTAGTGTCCAACTTCTCCTCCTATACCTTTTTCTTGGCTTTTCGTCACATCCCTCTTTACCTGCTGCTGCATTTCCTTGTACTCCTGCCTACTTTTCTCATCACTCTGTCGATCCCAATTCAGTTTTGCCAACCTCCTTATGCTTTCCTGCACTTCTTCATTCCACCGCTAGGTCTCTTTGTCTTCCTTTCTATTTTCAGATGTCACACTAAGTACCTTTCTAGCTGTCTTCCTTATCACTTCTGCAGTAGTTGCCCAATTATCCAGCGCCTCTTCACCACCACCGAGCCCCCTGTCTGACCTCTTCCCTGAACCTCATATTACAGTCTTCAAACTTCAGTTTCCACCATCTTATTCTTCTTTTAGTCTTCACTCTCTTCCTCTATGTCTTCACCTCTAAAACCATCCTACAGACCACCATCCGATGCTGTCTAACTACACTGTCCCTTGCCAACACCTTACAGTCTCCAATCTCCTTCATGTTCTCCTACATAGAACATAGTCCACCTGTGTGCACCTTCTTCCACTCTTATACGTCACCCTATGCTCCTCCTTCTTAAAATAACTATTTACCACTGCCATTTCCATCCTTTTAGCAAAATCTACCACCATCTGCCCTTTCACATTCCTCTCCTTAAAACTATACCTACCCATCACCTCCTCATCCCCTCTGTTCCCTTCACCAACATGCCCATTTAAATCTGCTCCAATCACCAATCTTTCATTTCTAGGTACACCTTCTACAACTTCATCTAACTCTAAATCTAATTTTCCTTTTCCTTCATCTCACAGCCAACTTGTGGAGCATAAGCACTGATGACATTTATCATTATCCCTTCAACTTCCAGCTTCACGATCATCACCCTATCAGAAACTCTCTTTACCTCCACTACACTCTTACTGTACTCTTCCTTCAGAATCACCCCTACACCATTTCTCTTTCCATCCAAACCATGAAAGAACAGTTTAAACCCACCTCCAATGTTCCTGGCCTTACTCCCTTTCCACTTGGTCTCCTGAACACACAACATATCTACCTTTCTCCTCTCCATCACATCAGCTACCTCTCTCCCTTTACCCGTCATAGTACCAACATTTAAAGTCCCCACCCTAACCCCCACTCTCCTACACTTCTTTTTTCCCTGCTGTCTTTGTAAACGTCTTCCTCCTCTCCTTCTCCTCCTTCAGCCAACAGTAGCCCAATTTCTACCGGTACCCTGTTGGCTAACGATACCTGTGGCGGTTGTTGGTAACCTGGGCCTCGACCGATCCTTGGGACCGGCACTAAGAGTGCACTGGCTTGTGCAGCACTGATGACTGGGTTTCTACCACTACTACTACTACTACTAATAATAATAATAATAATAATAATATAACAATACTACTACTATTACTACTACCACTACTACTACTACTAATAATAATAATATTAATAATAATAATAATAATAATAATAATAATAATAATAATATAACAATACTACTACTATTATTATTAATAATAATAATAATAATAATAATAATAATAATAATAATAATAATAATAATATAACTATACAACAACAACTTCTAATAATAATAATACAACAATACTACTTACATTAATACTAATAATAATATTAATGCTGATGAAGAAGAAGAAGATGATGATGATGATGACGCGCTACAGGTGACCCCGGAAGTGTCCCTGAATGACGTCATTGCTCAGAGCTGATTAAGATGGCGCTCCGGCCCGGATCAGGCGGAGGCGGCAGGTACCGAAACCCCACTATTTATCGCTTTGTCATGTTTTGGTTAAATGTCGGACGGCGTGTAGCAGCAGTGAACTGTGTGTTTATTCATTTCGGCGCTCAATTTAAGGTGTTTTTGTGTCATGCGTCTAAATTTCTAACGTGTAACATCTTAGCGCTGTTAGCTGCTTCACGGCTAAGCGCACTAGCCTGTTTAGGTGTCAGTTTGCTGTCGAGGCTAAAGCGTATTGTTCTGGGTGATCCGAGCAGCAGTGTCCCTCTGTTAGCTGACCGCTTCACGGTTTGGTGTGCGGGTTAAAGTCGCCTTTGTCTGGGAGAAATGTTAAAACGTTAGCGGTTTATAGACACGCAGGAAGGTTTAGTTAGGAGTCTTATTCATCATACAGTACAAATGATCAGCTGCTTCTCCCTGTAACCGCGTTCACACCTGCATCTAATCCTGATTCTACCAGTGTCATGATGTAAATACATTCTTTCATACAATCTACAGGAATAGAGTCTTTATAATAGGAAAAGCCCCAGGACAGGATGTGCTTCTGCAACCGGTTTCACTTCTGATTCATCAGAAATGAACGTGTTGATGTTCATGGTTTTCAGAATGTTCTGGTTGTGACCTTTAGTCTTTATTTGACTCACAAAAAGAAGAGGAATTGTAAATTGGAGCTCTTGGAGCTGATCAATGGAATTGGATCAATCTCAACTCTGTCCATACTGAAATATTCATCTAAGACATTACCTTTTAATAAAGACGTCATGTTCATAATCGCGGGTTTAATGGACACTGGAACCTGAGATCTCTTCTTTACATTATTTTTTTATAAATCTGGAATCATATTGGGAATTAAAAGTAACGGTTTAGACATTGATATGTATTAGTTTTATTAAAACGATCCATTTAAAGCATATTTATTAGATTTGCTTGATTTTAATTCAAGTGAAGAACGAAACCGCAGACATGTCACAGACACTTGGTGATCTGAAGGCCATGTTCAGCATGCTGAATTGAGAAACACTTCTGATGTAGGTCCGTGTCTTTCAGAAACTTTTGGTCTCATGATTTATTTACCGGCCGAGTGTAAGTGTCTGGTGAACGGCTTAAATAATGAATGTTCAGCGCCATACATGATAGAGCCTGGTGACACTGATCCTCCTGGTGACAAATATGCTCCGAACACGGACGTCCTATCAAGTAAACCAGTAACGTATAAATACTAGATTACACATAATCCCTGACCTTTGACGTGTTTTTGTGCTCATGCACGACTCTGAAAAGGCCTTTGTTGAAATGTGCTGCCTGAAAGCAAAGATGTGATTACAGATAGTCTAAAGTGTAAACATGCGCAGTATCAGCGGTTTCTTACTGTTCCTATGAATTTTTTTTTTTTTTTTTTTTTGACGTCAGCGTGACTGCAGCCCGCCTGGTGCTCCCGAAGCTGATTAAGCAGGATGGAAGTGGAACCTGATCTAACTGCTAAGCAATCTAAACAGACTAGTGTTAGAAAGGCACCACGAGACACTTCACAGATGTCGTTTTAGTTGTTTGCATCGTGAGTCGTCCCACTTCCATTCCCTCGAATCTTAAAAAAAACAACACCACATAATTACAAAATATTTCAAGATGAGTTGCTGCTCATTCAACTGATATTATTGAGTTCTTTCAAAGACACAATTTTGGAATAAAATCTTTCATAAGGTTATGTTCCCCTTATTGTTCTGGTGTATTTAATTGTTCTTCTTAAATCACATTTACTTCATGTGAGTGAGGAATATAAGAGCCCATCGATGGCTCCTGGGGGTTCAATGGGTTCAAGGTATTGAGTGTTGAAGTTGTTGGTTTTGTCCATTTCAAAATAACGAGGCTGATGAGGTTTGCTGATTGAATTTGTTGATGCGCCTCTGTTTCAGTGCAGATTTCTTTCAGTGTTCATCTTTGGACTGAATCCAGTGTCCTGTTCTTTGTGTTCTCTGGGCCAACAGCTGGTATAATGGCCTCTCAGAGGGTTTAACATCACCCAGGCATTAATTCTACGTTCTTACTGCTGTCAGCATTGTAGAGCAGAGAAACGGGTGTTTGTGTAAGACCATTAGCTTTTCCCAGGACATTTTTTTTTCCCGGATATTTTCGCATTGTGGAATTGTCAAAGAAGGTTACACGAGCAATCCCAAATATCCCTTGTCACTGCTTTAATAAAATATGGTAGTACTGACCTTTTTTTATTCCTAAAATATACCCCATCTTTAAGTAGACTTACACTCCGTCTTTTGTGTAAGTCTGTCTCATTTAGTTCAGTTTAATTTCTAACAGAAAACCAATGACCAGAGTGAATTTCATCAATATGTTGCAGCTACCAATACATTTATTTATGTATTTATTCTGCTGATGATTTCTGACACTATATGGCCACAACACGAGTGGTGGACACTTTAGTACCAAGCCGTTGCCACAAAGTTGGCAGAACACCACTGTATTGCATGTCTTTGTATTCTGTGAATTTAAGTGGTTTGAACTGGTCGAGCACGACATCACTCCTATGCACAAAGCATGATGTATGAAGATCTGTGTCCTTCACAGAGCCCTGACCTCAACCTCACTAAATACCATTGGGAATAAACACTAGAACCTCTTTCTGAAGAACAGTGGCAGATGCTCTTTTAGCTGAATAGGCACAAACCTTCACATTACACTCCACATATCCCTTCCCAGAAGAATAGAGTTTACTTTAACAGTGAACTGGGAATAACTGCCACATATAATCAGCACATATTAGTCTACATACCTTTGGACATATAGTGACTATATATATAATATATAGACACACGGGTAGTCCCCGACTTAAGATTGGAGTTGTGTTCCGATGACCTCATCATAACTCAAAAATAGACAAGACATGGCCTACCCAGGAGTCTTAAAGAATAGTGATCAGTACTGCTGGGTGATATGGCAAAAAAATCGAATCTGGTTTTATTTTTCACAATGTTTGACCGATGCACAATTTAGATTTTTTATGTCAATTTAAAACATAACTACAACAACATGTCTGAAGGAACATTCTCTTTATTAGTCATTTCTAATCTGGTTAAGGAATGTAGGTTAAGGAATAGGTATTTTTAGTGGGTATGCCATAAATAAAGTGGTCAGCATGGTGTAAATAAATGTAAAACAAATTCTTGTGTCGAGTGAAAGCAAATATTGTGCAATTTGATTTATACATTAACTATTTCTGAACACAGAGCAAGAAAATACCCATTTTATCCAATGTAAAACATGATCTCAGCTTGGTGTCTGTCGAAAATGCTGGAATAAATTAGCGGTGCAGGGACCATCTGTAGCTAGATGGACAGATAGATTAAGAGATGTATAAGTGTGTGTGTGTGTGTGTGTGTGTGTGTATAAATACTTGTACAAAACTACATTTAAAGCAATTTTTGTCTTAATCTTTTGCTAGTTTCATGTACCCTGTAGGAGGGGGACTTGGACCACCACAAGGTAAGTTGATTGTGTTTGAACATTTTGATAGTGTGTTTAATCTGCGTTCTTAACTCTAGGATATTCAGATTTTATATACATTAAATGGAAATCTTATTAGGTAACTTTTGATTTTTTATTTTACAAAAATCTTAAACACATCAGTTAATGTACAGTATCTCATAAAAGTCAGTTAGTATGCAGGTTGTAAAGCAGTACATATTTACAGTCCTGAAAAATAACTCAACATACAGCCATTATTGTCTAAATAACTGGCAACAAAAGTGAGTACACACACCCTAAGTAATAACGGCTGTATATCGTGTAACCATGCAAAGTCACATGTCCTATTCATCATGTTTATGTTTTTGTCTGCTTGTCAGGACCATACAAATCTGTGTATCTTGTATTAGAGCAGTTCAAATGTGGTGCTTTAAGTACAATTCTCTCATCGTTACCACTGGATCTTCAACATGGCACCTTATAGCAAAGACTCTCTAAAGATTTGAGAATAAAAATTGTTGCTCTCTACAAAGATGCCCAGGCTATAAGAAGATCAGTAACACCCTGAAACTGAGTTACAGTACAGTGACCAGGTCATACTGAGGTTTTCCAAGCTGTCTTAAAAAAACAGACGCATGAGTGCTTCAGCATTGCTTTTAGAGGTTGCAGAAGCAGAAGGTCTGTTTGTCAGTGCCCAGACCGTATGACACACACTGCAGCAAGTCGGTTTGCATAGCCGTCATCCCAGAAGGAAGCCTCTTCTGAAGCTGGCTCACAAGAAAGCCCACAAACAGTTTGCTGAAGATGACCAGTCTAAAAGCATGAATTACTGGAACCATGTCCTGTGGTCTGATGAGAATAAAATAAACTTTTTTTTGGCTCAGATGGTGTCCAGCATGCGTGGAGACGCCCTGGTGACGAATACCAAGAAAACTGTGTCTTGCCCGTGCTGAGTCAAGCATGGTGGTGGTTGCATCATGGTCTGGGGCTGCATGAGTGCTGCTGCTACTGAGGAGCTGCAGTTCATTGAGGGAAACATGGAATCTAACATTTGCTGTGACATTCTGAAGCAGAACATGATGCCCCCTTCAGAAACTGGGCCAAACCGCAGTTTTCTAACATAATAACGACACCAAACACACCACAAAGCTGACAACTTCCTTGCTGAGGAAACTGAAGGTGAAAGTGATGGAGTGGCCATGTATGTCTCCAGACCTAAACTCTATTGAGCACCTGTGGAGAATCCTCGAATCTATACTGCTATACAAGTTGCACATTGACTACTTTAAAATCTATCCATGTTTCATTCCTATAGTATTGTCTCTTGAGAAGATATAATACACTGGTTGCTAAAATGTGAGGGGTGCACTCATTTTTGTGAGATACTGTACATGTGCCTGATTTCTTTAGTCAATGATAGATTATGGGCTGTGATCATTTGTATAACTTCTTCCCCACTATTACTTTCTAAGCTTTAAATGTGGTTTGCACCAACCTTTTAATACATACATTAGTTTATTTGTTTTATATAATCATATTATAATTATTATTAATCAGAGTTGTGATTATTGTCACTGAAGTATTATACACTGTATGATTCCTGACAGGAATGATGCCCATGCAGCAACAGCAGCAACAACAGGGATTCCCCATGGTCCCAGTCATGCAGCCCAACATGCAAGGCATGATGGGAATGAACTTTGGACCTCAGATGCCAACCGGACCAATGCCCATGCAGGTTATTATTGAGACGGAAGCATTTTCTTTTTCTCCAAGAAAGTGCCAAGTGGCCACTATATGATTTTAGATTCTTTGTTTTGATTTTATAAAATCATGTGTCTGCGTTTACATATGGTGACATAAGGTATAAAATGATTTGTATCTTTAATCCTCAGTAACATGGTATGCAGTCATAATATATTCATGAATAAGATTTTATTTATTTATTTATTTATTTTATGTTTTACATTTATGCTAGCTTTTATACTGCATGTGGAGGCCTGGGAAAACCATTCACATTGTGAAATCTTGGTCATGTACTGTATATATTTCTGAAACTTCC